>NW_007727033.1:4670-7333 GCF_000696425.1 Galeopterus variegatus
CCTGACCCTGTCATTCTCAGCCTACAGGGAATCTTTCAGGGAGCAGACGGAGGCTGAGGGCACAGTGGTCCCGGGTCGGGAGAGGGTGGCTCCAGCTGTCCCCCTTCCCTCACCTGGATAGTGAGGGGTCCCAAGGTAGTTGGGAGCTGAGGTTCTCTGTCTGGAAACAGCACTCTCAGCCTTCTCTGCCATCAGCCAAGGCCCTGGGGCTGTGGCTCTGAGCAGAACCATCCGGGAGTCTCTCCTGGGACATCCTGCCTGGTGTCCTCTGCTCCGGGCCTCTCCCCAGATTCCTGGCAGCCCAGGAGAACTCTGTGGCTCAGGAAGGCTATGGGGGTGCAGCACAGCGCAAATCCTCTGCGTGTCCAGCCACACTGCTCATTTCTCCGGCTCCTGGGACGCCCCTGGGAGAAGTTCCCCAACCCCACAGTTAAGTGGTTTCAGACCAGGCAGGATTCTACGTGGGCTCCGGCCTTCTGTGTGGGTCCCTGCAGGGGCCCGCAGAGTTGCTGCACATGCTGTAGCCTGCAAGCAGTGGGGAGAGAGGTGAAGAAGGGACATGTTTTGCTTATGGGCCCGATGCTCTTGGGCCAGCCCCAGACCCTTCTCTGCCTCTGCCTCCAGGTCCTACCAGCTCGTCCCCCTGACGGTAAGGCTGGGTGCTCCCAGCTGGACCACCCTTCTTCCTTGCTGGGGCCTCACAATTCTCTTGACTGGACACAGGCAAAGGACACAGCACCCGGGGATCCAGTGTCACTGCCCTAGTGCAAGTGCCTAGAGCTGCCCGTGGCGACTGGGAGGCAGCTTTACTCACGTCGCCTGTGTTTCTTCCAAAACNCACAGGTCAGCAGCACCTTTTTCTTTATTTGGCCTGAGGACTTTCTCTTGTCACTGGAGCCCCCTGTGCCACATGTGGCTGCCAGCTGTTTGCTGATGACCCACAGAAACGGGATACAAATACCCAGCTCCCTTGCCCTCAGGGGGTGTGTGACCTCGATTCCAGTGTCTCCAGTGGGATTCAGCTCTTGTTGCACACAGTGGGAGGTGGCTTGATGAAGGACCCTTTATGGGACCCTTTCCTCCCTGTCTCACTTCCCAACCCTTTTCCAGTTTCCAGATATGACACATGCTGGATTCAGAGTCTGCTTCTTCAGGGGAAGCCACATTAAAGAGAACCCTTTCCCACCCCCTAATCCCAGAGCCACATCCTTGCCGGGTCCGGGTCCATCCCCTCTCCTGTCCACCCACAGATCTTCATGTGCCCCATTCCCTGCCCCTCGCCCACCACCACTGTCCCTGCGTCACTTCCACTCTCCCACCCCCCACTCAGCAATGGCCACGCTGAGTTCCTGGGAGCAAAAGGGGAAGGTCAGATATACGATCTGCACCTCCAGGTCTGGTTGGGCACCATGAGGTGGCGCCACATTGGTAAACATCACCTCGGGTACCTCATGGCATGAAGGTTGTTGAGGAGAGAGGTGCTGGTGTGGCACATCCCCGTGGAGGGCCATCTGGTGCTGCAGTGCCCGGCCATTGTAGAGACAGAGTTTGGGCCAGCCAGGGGGCTCTGGCATTGCTGGGAGATGTGGGTGCTGTCTGGGATCCCCTGGTCCTCCTGGACCCTGTGGTTCTGGTGCTGGTACCTGTGTCACTGGAGGCTGTCATGGAGATTGGCCTAGTGGAGGGCAAGGGTCTGTCCATGATGAAGGGTCCAGGAGTAAACAGTGATGCTAGTGGTAAAAGGGGCATCAAGGTTGCAGGTGGGAGCTGTGCCCGTTGTGACAGCAGTTCCACTCCTGGGGACGTTGGCCAGGTGTGTGGGGGGAGTGATCCTCCCAGTTGTGAGGGCTGAGGGAACAGAGAAGCGGAGCATTAGACTGACATGGGGGCCTTGGTGCTGGGAGCAGGCCCTGGCAGACACATGCTTCTCTTGACACCCGGTGAGGCCCGTCCTCTTCTCCCCTCCTTGACCTTGGGTCTAGGACTCCACTCTGCTCAGTGCACGTGTGTGTACTGAGCAGGTGAGGTCAGGAAGGAAGAAGTAGGCATAGTGAAGAAGGGAGAGACTTTCATAATTTCTGTAGCTTGACTGTCAGGCCACCTGTCCCCACAGGACACCCATTCTCCATTCCCATCACTCTCACGTCACTTTCCAGACTTTCCTCACTCCTGGGGGCCACAGAGATTTCTACAGTGTTGTTGAATGGGGACTGTTCCAGCTGCTCCATAATCAGCAAACAGGGTCTAGAGACGAACACCCAGGGCCCCAAGTTCGAGACATCGCTGCAAAGAGTTGGGGTCATGTCCTTTCCTGGGGGCCTGCTAAGAGACGTCTGACCTGGTGCTGCACCCCTCATCCACCAACCCAACTCTTTCCCACCATTTCGAGGCGCAATCTGGAGGTTGGCTGGAGGATGAGGAGGGAGTCGTAGGAGTTGGGGGCCTCACTCTAGCAGGGAGCGTAGGTTCTGTCTCTGCAAAGGATGAGCAAATGGGAGAGAGGCTGCTGCGTCCCACTACTGTGCAGGACATGACACTTCCCTGAGGGCCAAGTCGTCACCGTGGGAGCTTGAGCCACTTCTCTCGCAAGGACACCCAGAATGAGCAGCACTGGCGAGGCTGGACACAGAGCAAGAGGCTGGCCTGGCCTGGAGCCTGATGTC
>NW_007727033.1:8741-15801 GCF_000696425.1 Galeopterus variegatus
GAAAAAGTTACACAGCTGCAATCTCCACAAATCGCCCTTGACAGGTAGAAAGAGAATTGACACAGCACGATTGGGGGAAATGAGAGAAATGGAAACCGTTTCATATTTGTGACCCAGAATGAAATCGTATCCCTTATGGAAGGAGTTCAGTGAACTGGGTCCCATGAACCTTCCTCCTGACGTCACCTTCTGAGCGAACACATACCTGACACTCAGCAGAACCCTTCCCTGGTCTCCATCAGCTCTCGAGAGGTGAGGACCGAGAGTGGGCTCAGAGATGGCCTTTTCCCCAGTTCCCACCCCACGGAAGCTGGGACACACTTGGGTTAGGGGACAGGGAAGGAGGACAGTAAGTTTCGTCATTGTTGGCTGCTGCTTTGAGACTGTGTTGCCAGCTCCTCGCCCTTGCCTCCCTTATGAAGGTGGGAGGACCTCACGGCTCGGTTCTCGGTCCTCCTCTCTTCTTCTACACTGAAGGGAGAGCTGTTACATCCTCTTGATTCTTATGACAGCATCGTTGAGATGTAATTCACATTCTGCACAATGCACCCACGTACAGCGTAGAATTCGATGGCTTTAAGCATATTCACAAAGTTGTGCGACCATCACCACAGCCAACTTTAGAACGTTTCGTCAACTCAGAAGAAAACCCCTCGCCCTGTAGCTTTCGCCCCTCCATCTTCCTTTCTTCTCCCAGCGCTAAGCAACCACTAATCTGCTCTCTGTCTCCATAGATTTCTGCAATCCCATTGATGTTAATGCCATCTTTACAGAGATACTTTTAAATATACGAGGGTACTTTAGAAAGATGGTGGAAAACAGAACGAAAACATAACACGACCCTTCCCATGAAATCTTTGAAGACCTTCGTACACCGAGGTCTGACCTCCCACTTGTGCTCCGGGCCGCTAAGCCGAGTCCTGGTCCTTTCTCCACTCGGGGCTCTTGGAGGTGCTTTAAACCTAATGTGGCAAAGAGAGCTCTTGATTTTCTCCTCCAAACTAGCTTACCCTGCGCAATAACTGGATCTCCTGATGCAATACAAGAGCCTGGAGTCGTCCCTGATTCCCACTCTCGCTCTCCTCCCACCTGAGCACGTCCTGTCCTGCCACGAAACGCACAAGTGCAGAGAAAGTCCAAAACACATGGATTGGAGCCCATCCGCTTCTCTCCTTCTCTAGTGTCCACATCCTACTGCACATCACAGTCATTTCCAGCCAGACACACAGCTGGGTCTCTCTGCCCGTGCTCCTTCCCTCCTGCAATCCATCCTCCACGAGCGGCCACCATAGTCTTAAAAACAAGCCACACACACCTCTCTAAACTCTCCAGTGGCTTCCAATCGCACTGAGAATAAAATCCAAACTCACAGCATGTATTTCGGGGCTGCTGCTTGACCCTCCCAGCTCATCTCTCACTGCCCCACATTCAATACGGACCAGCCATGCAAGCCTTCCTTATACAGGCCAAGCTCCTTCTCACCACAGGGCCTTTGCACATGCAGCTCTCCCCACGGAGTGCCCTGCAAAGCACCCAGATTTCACCAGGACTAGGGAACTCTCGTCGCTTAGGACTCTGCGGGATGTCATCTGCTCAGGGAGGTGTTCTCTGATCCTTCGTACTTCAGTAGCTCTTTCATCACTGCGTTACTTTCTGGTTCATCACACTGTTTGATTTTCTTAACAACACTGACTGTTATCTGCAATTGTTTTTCTGGATGAAGAGTTATTGCCTGTTATCTCTCATAGGCAAGAATTGTGTCTTTTTGCTCACCGCTGCCTCCTCAGAGCCTAGAACAGTGCCTGGCACACATAATAGGGGCTCAGAGAACGTATATTGAACAGATGACTGAATAAAACAAAGCATAAAGAGTCCTGAGTTTGAATCTCATCTCTGCCACCTGCTAGCTCTGTGACCCTGCACAAGGTCAGAGCCACATGGGGTTTTTCAGATCTCCTTTCCTTCATCTGTAAAGTAATGCTCATGAAAATGTCCATAAAGGCATTTTGAAACCCCTATGGCACAACATGACTATTGATGGATATTCTTTTTACATCACATGTTAGTGGAGTGCAGGGCAGGGAGGACATTCCCCTGCCCATCCAGGAGTCCTGACACTCTCTCCATTCTGAGGTGACCCATCTCTGTACCTCCACAGAGGGTGGAGAGGCCCTTCCCTCAGCCAGGGTATAAGAAGGTCTCTCCTGTGCTGAGATACCCATTAAATGATTGAGTTGGATCATTCTGTTTAGTTTGCAAGGGACAAAGTGGAGCTCAGAGATGGTGTTCTCTTTTTCAGAGCCTCCATTGTAGTGGCAGCTGGGTTGGAACCTGGGAAACATGTCTTGGGTTCTGGGCCCTTGACTTTCACATCTTTGGGCTCCACTGGGGTAGTCCGAAGCCACCTGCACTTGGGGAAATGAAGCATGCATTGAGCACCTGCTATGTCCCAGGGCATAATTCTGTTAGCAACCTGTGAGGGGAGTCATATTATTCCCACACGTCAGATACAGACACAGAAATATTCAGTGATCTGCTCACACAGTTAAGTGGTGGAACCAAGACTTTTTTTTTTTAGTTTAGGGGAAATCTTTTTATTTATTTATTTATTTTACATTCTAAGATGTCATTGCAGAGCAGTTGGGGAGGAGGGGGAGAGGGGCAAGGGGATGGGGAGAGGTTGAGAGGAGCAGGAAGGAGGGAGGCAGAGTGTGGTCAAGGCACACAGCACCTCCCTCCTTCCAGCAGGGGAGCCCAGGTGGCTTTTGATGGTGGCTCAGTGGTCATCACTGGGCTGGATGCTGATGTCAGGGGGGCATGGCTGAGGCCCTCGGCCTCCCATCACCCCAGCTTGGGAGCCGAGTGGGCTTCCAGTCCTTCCAGGTTTTATAGGTGTTCTTTGGTGGCGTTAGACTTTTACTGGTTAATATCAGAACTTTGTCTCTAATCTGTGAGGTTTTGTTTTGTCTTTCAGTTCTATATTGGATTATTCACTATTCCCACCACTTAAACTCTACATTGGAACTAATTTGCTGTCCTTTGCTTACTTCTAAAATGGGGACACTTCCTGCCGGAACCAGCACTTAAGCCCTGTGGTTGAGCTAAGCGCTGCCTTGCTGCTGATTCCCTAGGGAAGGCTTTTTGTGCAGCTCAGGTTTTAATTGTTGAGCTTGTAAGTACTTCTGGGTCTTGTGAGGTCTGGTACACCTGGGTTCTGTGGAAACTTTGGTCTGGTCCTGAGTCTTTTCAGCAAACTGCACATGCTACAGTTCTGTATTCCTCACTTGTCTCCACTGAATTGTCCTGTACCGATTGGAGGGCAGATCAGCTGTCCATGCTGTGCTCTAGTGTTCCCCTGCTGGGCCCATTCCCCCCACTGCCCATATACCAAACACTTCCCATGGGACAGGACATGTACCCATCCCTTGCAATGACTTACCAGCCTCTGAGTGCCTCCTTTTCTCAATTGTCTTTGGCCCCTGGCTCCTATGTGAGTCCATAGGAACACTGCTAGTGGTCTTGCTGGCCTGGGGGCCTCCAAGGCCCTCTTCTCCCCTGAAGCCTCCAAGGATCTTCATACAAAAGGCACAGCTGTGGCTTTTGCCAGCTTTTTCTCCTTGTGCTCACCAGCTCCAGGCTTGAAGTGGCCAGGGCTTCAAATGGTCAGAGTGGTCCTTTGTTTCTCTCATCACAGCTTCTCCTGCCTTCAGGAACTCCAAAAGTCTCTCTTCCTCTTCCTTTGAGCTCTAGCAGCCCCAGCTTGGCCATTGTTTCTTTTTAATAGTTGTAAATTGGTTGATTGTGGGAGAGGGTGATGCGGGGGACTGTCTATTCCACCATGTTGATTGGAACTCAGAACCAAGATTTTAACCCATGTTGACTCCAGAACCTGAGCTCTCTATTCCATCAAACTGGGGAGAGACATTTATGTGTTTTTCTGTGTGTTTGTGGAAGGCTCTGGGGGTGAAGTTGTTAGAGGAGTAAGTGCTGAGCTCGTGGAGGGCAGAGGCGTAAAGGGACCCCCTGCAGTTTTCTCCCTCTTCTGTCTACTGAGCAACCCTCTGACCACCACCACACACACTGCCCAGTTCTGCTTTTTCTTTACCAGTCTGTGGATTATGAAGGTCACAGACCATACGTTACTCCTGGGCATAGAGTGCATGATGTGGTAGAGGAGCAGTGAATAATTGTACAATTCCTTTGCTCACACCCCATTGGGAGTTTATATGGACATCTGGACATGCTTAATTTATGGGTTTATTTAACTAGAATATTTTAAACCTAAATACTGCCTACAATGAACTAAGGCATCATGCTATTTAAAAGTGACTACAGTGAACCTATTTGTAAAATAAATAACCATTCATTATTTTTTTCAAATATGGGATTTCTCATCTCCCTAAGTTGCTTGTGCTCTGAAATTTCAGAATTCAGTGACTTGTGTTTGTGCCTCTGCATCTGTGTCATGGAGGGCAGGACCTCGGTCTTTCCTACAAAACTAGGAATCTTTGGAGACAGGCCTTATCACTCTTCCATTAGACTTAAAAACACCACAATGAAGGGGCTGTGAGTTACAGAGCTCCAAGTACAAGGGCTGAGATTCCTCCATTAGACTGGGGGAGCCCTGAGGGAGGGCCCTGTGTCTCCTACATAGTACGGGAACTAGCTGTCAGCAGGGCCTATGGATCTCCCTATCAGACTTGGGGGAGCTCCCCAAGGGTAGGGCTGTGTTTCCTCCTCCAACTGTGGGTTCCATGACAAAACAGCAACATCCACCTCATCTCCCTTCCCCACAAGCTCCCCATTCTCACGATGCCTTCTTCCTGCTCTCTCCACACACCTTCCTCAGCAAGTCCTGTCTCCCCAGGTGCTCCTGCTGACAGTGTGTACACCAAAGTGCAGTACCTGGAAGGGAGGACTCCGTCTGTATGGTGCTCCTACAAAGGCTGCAAGAACCATGTGGAGGATGAGGTTTGGTGCAAAATCAGGAAAAAGAAGTGTGAGCCTGGCTTCACACAGGGCTGGGTGAAGGGGCCCTGCTACTTGCTACAGAGCGATGCCCAGACCAACATGGTCAACATCACTATGGTGGTCCTCAAGCACCAGGACTTTGGCCAGAACTAGTTCATTTGCAACACCTCTGAGACCCTCTACCCCTTAATGGGCATTTTGCTGGAAGTATCTCCAAGTCAGCAGGCCTGGAGGGCATTGGGATTGGTGGGGGTGTCCTCCCTGCCCTACACTCCCCTAACATCAGGAAGCGATTACTTACCACTGTTGCCAGCCTCAGGATACTGCACCCTCTCTTATTGTCTTCCCTGAATTCTACCCTCATCTTCATTAAAGACTCCTGTTTCTGATGGGACCTTGGCTGATACAATAGTGCTGTGTGGTTAATTGAACTAAAACAACGTCCAGGCTTAAATCCCAGCTCCGCATGCCTGCAAGATGTCTGATCTTGAGTGACTCATTTAATCCTCTGGGTCTCGACATTCCTCATTGCCTCAATGGGGATAATGATGCTAGCCAAAACCAGTCATGATTCTTGATGCCAACAACAGAACCCAACTCTGGCTATCTTAAACAACAAAGGAAATTTAGAAGGATACCAGTAACTCACAGAATCCATGAGAAGTTTAGAAGACTAGGTTTAGACAATGGGTAGAAACCAAGAGGGACTGGACAGCTGAGGCCACATCTGAGGGGACAGCATGAGACACTGGTGATGTTGCCATTGATGCCCTGCCCTGGACATTTGAAGCCACCTGTCACTTGTCATCATGCTGTTCCTGGACTCTAAATGCTTAAGTTGCCTCTATCCAAGTCACCTCCAACTGGCCCTGCATCGTGTGTCCCACCCTCAGGATGCAGAATCCTGCACCAGAATCATGCATTTGGCCCAGCTTCGTCAAATCACATGCCTGCACCAAGTCACATGCCTGCACCAGAGCTGCCAAGGAGAAGGTGGGAGGAATATATGCCCCCATCCTCAATAGAAGTGGAAGCAGAGCTTCGCATCCTAGTGGGACTCACACGTTGTGGCATGTCTTATGAATGGAAAAGCTGTTTGGTGCTAGAGAACCAAGAGATGACAAACATCCTTCCAACAACCTCCTGACATTGACAAGATTAGATGAGATCACCTGAGTAAAGCACCTGGTACACAGTAGGACTCAACCCATGGTAGTTACTCCTATGACCGTCACACTTGTGGTCTCCCTGCCCATGCCCTGACTGGCTGGCTCAAGGAGGCACACACCTCATCCATAGGAACAGACCTCAGGGCCTTCCTCAGGGCCCATGTGACTGTACACTGAGCACCTGTGGGCCTGGTCTACGTGGAGCACCTGCCTCAGAATCACCTGGGCTGCTTGTGAAAATGCAGGTTCCCAGGCCCCTCACCAGACCTCCCAAATGGCATTTCTGGGGTGAAGCCCAGGCATGTGTCTGTGTCCCACCTTCCTGAGGGATTCAGCCAAGTGCCCACACTTGAGAACCGTGGCATGGAGAAAGGTGAAAGGAGGTGGCTCGTCAGAAACCAGGCGTGGAGGGGAGCGCAGTTTGGATGCACACTATCATTTCAGTTGAGCAGAATGGCATGAGGGCTGTGGGACACAGTGGTCAGCGACCAGTGATGAGAATGTCCTGGTGATCTGAGGAAGAGAGTGGAGTGGGGGTGACCTCAGATGGTGGGTCTAGACTTGCTGTGGTGGGGAATGGGGAGCTACTGAGTGCTTCCCAGGAGGATTGTGACATAATGAAGGCAGGAAGGAAGCTGTCACAAGGACAGCAATCGCTCTTTTCTTCACCTTCTGCATTACCTGAGCTGTTCCCTCTTGCCACAGTTCCCTCAGGGTTTCTCAATTGCACAGTAACAGCCCAGCCTTTCCGGGAAGATGCAAACACCGATGTGGGGCAACTCCCTCCAACAACTGAGAGAGGGAGGCCCTGGCCTGGCCAGCAAGACGTGGATCCAGTGTAGGGACAGAATGGAGGGGACATGGCTCTGGGGGTGGCTAAGGCTGCTGCTGCTGCTGCTGCTGCTGTTGCTCGGTGTTTA
>NW_007727033.1:16289-33156 GCF_000696425.1 Galeopterus variegatus
TGCTGCTGCTGCTGCTGCTGCTGCTGCTGCTGCTGCTCGGTGTTTCAGGTAAGGAGAGGCAGGTAAAAAGGATGGGGGAGAGGACTCCAGGGAGAGCGATGTGGACAGCTCAGGGGAGGTACGTACTGAGAGCAGTTTCCTCTCATCACTTTAGGGTGGACAGGAATGGGGTCGGGGTGTGCGCTAGAGACAGGAAAGGGAAAAGGCAGGTAATGGATGCAGACGGCGCTGGTCCACCGGGAGGCTCCTCTAGTGCATCTGGAAGCTGAGAAAATTAGGTGGAGTGTAGCGAGCAATCCCCCAGCACTGCACCGATGTCCTGGGAGATGTGAAGTCGTGTAAGACGAAGCCCCCCCTTCAAGGAATATTCTGTCACGGGGCGGAGGAGAAGGTCACTGACAACAAAGGACCAAGTAGCAGCATGAAGAGGGAATTGCAGCGCGAGTCCCTCTGGCCAGGTGCAGAGAGGAGTGTGGGAAAGAGAGTGAGGGCTCTGGAACCAGACGGAGCTGGTTCAAGTCCCGTCTCTGCCTCTTTCTGCATGTGTGACCTTGAGAAAGACCCTGAAACTCTGTGAGCCTCAATTTCCTCCTTCTCAAATAGCATCTTCTCAAAAGTGTTCATCTGTAGATGGTATGTACTTCAGAGGGCTGTCCTAGAATTAAATCTCAGATTGATGGAAGCTCTTGGCTCAGTATTTAGGGCACAGTAGATGCTTAATAAAACATCTGTAGATGGTATGTACTTCAGAGGGCTGTCCTAGAATGAAATCTCAGATTGATGGAAGCTCTTGGCTCAGTATTTAGGGCACAGTAGATGCTTAATAAAAGTTGTGGTGAGTGATGTTGATGGTGTTGAGGGGCAGGTGAAGCAAGAGATCAGTGCCCACTGGCAGTGTTCAGATAGACTCCCCTCAGATGAAATGGGATGGACAGGGGTGGAAAGGATTGGGAAGAGCATTCAACTTGGGGACACTCATTTAAGCTCATATAAAGTACTGCATACCACAAAGCAAGGGATATGTCTGGACAACAACAAATGAATCAAAAAAAGGTGGCAAAACTGGCGGAGGTCTTTTTACCTTTTTTAAATGAAAAATCACCAATCTACAAAGTGTAAAAGCAATATCTGCCATTAACTCAACAGCTTTACGAAACGTTCAAACATGATTGACATTTTCCTTGCTTGCTCCATATGTGTGTGTATATTGGTAATACAAACACACACACACATACACAATTGCCGAGCCATTTCCAAACACCTTCAAAAATCCTAGATCACCCCTAAAGGTTTGGTGGAGCTATTAGCACTCTTCAGCTGTGGTCCTGTGTCTGTGGTGGGGTCTGAGGCTGGGCACGCGGGGCTGATGGAAGAAACAACATGTACTCAATGAATCGCTTTGACTCCTCATTCTAGGATTCCAAGCTGTAGGCGAACAGGAGGAATCAATGTGTCTGGTAGAAGGAAAGAATCTGACCGTGGTCTTTCCTTACAACCATGCGAAATACAGCACCAGCCTGAAGGCCTGGCAGCGAGTGCGGAGCCAGGGCCCCCCAGAAACTCTCGTGAGCACAAAGACTACAAACTCAAACCTAACCCGGGCCCAGGCTGGAAGGTACCTGCTGGAGGATTTTCCCACCGAAGCCATAATCAGGGTCACAGTGACAGAGCTCCAAAGGCGGGACTTGGGGCTGTACCAGTGTGTGATCCTCCTCGCATCTCAGGACCCCATTGTCCTGAACTCTCGGATTCGGCTGGTACAGTGCAAAGGTGAGCAGCAGTGTTTGGAGGGGAGTGAGGACCTGTGTCACCACATTGGGCTCTAACCTCTGTTCCACCCTGCCCGTCCTGCCCCAACTGGTAAGGGATGTGCCCAGGGATCACTGGACAGGAAACTCGAGTCTGCCTCTGAATTTCTGTCTCTCTTTTTCTTACACAGGCACAGCACCAGCTCTCCTTTTGCGCGCGCGCACACACACACACACACACACACACACACACACACACACACACACACGTCTTGACCGCTCTGGTGTACAGACCTTAGGTGCAGGTCACTCCTGGTGTAAGGGATCTTGATGGCCTGGCTCTGGGCCCCCTACATCCACTCACAGCTTTCAGGCCAGACCCCATTTTCTCTTCTGGGCCCCTGGGCATATGTTGTTTGCTCTCTTTTCTCTTTACAATCGACCACTTCTCCTATATGGACCTCCACCTGGCTCTCAACAAGGACAAGTAGGTTTGGGGTCTCAGTGAGGGGAGGAAAGAGGGAGGCCAGGCACCTTGGGGGGCCTCAGTCTCAGGAACGAAGGCACCAGGCACGCCTGCCTCTGGGGTGGATCCCATGGACCTGGGCTGGTGGGAGCCACATTCAGGCCTTGTTGGGCTTAAAAGTTAGGGAGATAAACATGCATCATCTGAACTGATGACAGAAACAGCCATGTTCCTACAGTGAGGAACTGGGTATCCCAAGAGGCACGCCTGCACAGAAGACCCTGCACCTGTGTGTCCTGGCCTTGCCCCTCACTCCCACCAGCTTGGGGAGAGACTTCTCCCCTTTAGGCCTCATGCCAGACTTTACTTCAGCTGGTTATAAAGATCTCAGTCCTCAGCTACCCCTAGCCCGAGGGACCCTAAGGAGCTGGCTTTGTCCCCTCTCCACTTCCTCTCAGGGTTTGTGGGGCCCAATCCCATTCTCTATTCTGTTCCCCTGGGCAGCCTCTGTCTTCTTTGTGTCCTCCTTAGTTCCGATCACTTCTCCAGAGGGGACCTCTGGCCCTGCTTCCACCAATGGCTCTGAGTACAGGTAGGTCAGGGGTCTTACTAGGAGGGAGGGTCCTGGGAAGGGATGGTCAGATAGTTCACACAGCCTCAGAACCAGGGAGAGGGGACCCAAGGATTCCTGTCAAAGTGTTTGGACCCAGGGTACTGCAGAGGAGCCCCCAAACCCAGCCATAAAGTTGAAGGGAAGGACACAGGTCAGTGACCATGGAGGAGCTATAGAAAAGACAGTTAAACACAGATTTCTGGTTTGACAAAATGGACCCCAAAAGTTTGGGAACTGGAGGGGGTGTGGCAGCTGGAGACACAAGCAGTAAAAGGTGAAAGGAACATTTCATTTCTATTCCTGACCCTGCAGTCATGGGTTTCAAGGTCATCATGACCTCCCATGCACCACAGAAATAGGCTGCAGCAGCCTGGGTCACAGGTGCTCTAGGAGATCATTGCTCAGCAAAAGCAGCAAGGGACTGATGAAAATAAATGACACCTGCCATGAGCACTTACTCCTTGCCCTTCTGCTCCTCCAAGCTCTAAGGCAGGGACATGACAAACCCAGGTGTAGTGGATTGAATTATGTCCCTCCCCAAACTCCCTGAAGCTCGAGTTGTGTCCCCCAAGTTTTATGTATTAGAAAATTAGCCCCCACTGTGACTGTTAAGAGGGTGGGAAATCCTATTAGGTAACTGTAAGGTGGGGCCTTGAAGAGGTGATTGGGTTGTAGGACCATGCCATAGTGTATGGACTAAAAATGGTGGTCAGGGGCGTGGTTCTGAGAGCTTTAAAAGAGGATAGTCTGTCTCTCTCTGCTTCCACCATCTTGCAATGTGAGACCCCTGGGTCACCGTTGCCACCACCAGATGGACTTTGGACTTCCTAGCCTCAAAAACTACAAGCAATAAATTTCATTTTCTTTATAAATCACCCAGTTCTGTTATAAGCAACAGGAACAGACTAATACACCAGGAGCCTCTTCTGATGAGTTCAGAGGTGAGACCCTAAACAGAGAGTGAGAAAACCAGCCGAAGGGGACTGGGGTCGCGTGCTCAGGGGCTTCTGCCTCTCGCTTTTAAAACTCTCTAGGCAGAAGGATTCAGCCTTCGGTTCTTCCCCATGACCAGGCTGGGTATCTGATAACAACAGGGGAATCTGAATTCACAGACCAAAAGAAGGTGGCATCTTAGGAGAACTACTTCTTTAAAACAGTCACCACTCACCAAACAGTAGAAACCATCTGAAGCAGAAAACGGGAACCGAAACCACAGCAATTCTAAGTAAAGATGAAGGGGTAATGGAAGACATAAACTATGTGAATCAAGGACAAGAGCCATTAAAAGGAGCTAAATGGTAATACTAGTTGTGAAAAATGTTGTAGACCACAACATATGTAATAAAGAAGGATAGGTCTGGTTGAAAAGTGAACTGGACAAAAGGTGAGGTAATCTCATAGAGTGTTTCTGGAAAGGATTAGGAGATTTTAAAAGTTAGAGAGAAGTTAAGAGTCATGAAGGAGGAAAGTACGTGTAGATGCACAAACATGTAAGTATTAAGAATTCTTGTAGGACAGAAAAGAGGAAAGGAAGAAATATTTGAAGACTCAATACGAATTTCTCAGAATTATAGAAAAGGAAAGATCTCAGATTGAAAAGACTCCTACACTGCCAAGACAGGAAAATAGGAAACACACACACATGCACCCGTAGACACGTTATGTGAAATGTAAGAACATCAAAGACAGAAGATTCTGATCTGAATTCAGATCACCTACAAAAGAATAAGAATTAGATTCACATCAGACTTTTTAAGAAGAATTCTCAATGCAAGAATACAATTGAATAACATTCTTAAAGTATTTAGGAAAAACTTTGTATCTAGGATTTAATATTCAGCCAAATTGTCACTGCAATATGAGGTCATAATACTTTAGGACTTCCAAGGACTCACATGCAAAGATCCCCTCTGAAAACATTCTTGGAGGAAGCTCTCAATTAAGATGAAAAACAAAATCCAGGAGATGCTGCAAGAAGTGAAAAAGTCACTGTGATCATGCATCTTGGTAAAGTTTATTCTTGTTTTTGTTTTTGTTTTTTTTTAAAAAAGCAGCTAAAAGCAAAATGAAGAGAAAGAGAATATATATCCATGACAATTGAAAAATGACATTCTAGGGCCGGCCCGGTGGCGCACTGGATGGTGCGCCGCTTGGGAAGCGCGGCGGCGCTCCCGCCCAAGGGTTCGGATCCCACATGCAGACCGTTCCCGCTCACTGGCTGAGCGAGGCGCGGGAGCAACGCCGAGGGTTGCGGTCCCGTGGCCGGTCGCTGGTCCGGTGCGGGGGCAACACTAAGGGTTGCAATCCGTTGCCGGACACGGAAAAAGACAAAAGACAAAAAAAAAAAAAAAAAAGAAAAAGAAAAATGACATTCTAGACACCATCAACATGGGGTGAGGAAGAGAGACCAGAGGCCATGAAAGGATGGTTAAGGACTTGTCTCATGAGAGGGCATATGTAGATATTGATAAGTTTAAGGCAGTAATTGGAGTAAATCAGCATAGATATGGATCTTCTGTGAAATAAATAGAATGTATACCCTTTTAAGCAGCAAAATAAACTCTATCCAAAGGAAAATAGGAAATGCATTTTTAAATAAATCTCAGTAAATGTAAAAAAGGAAATATAATGGTAGAAATAAGTCCTAATATAATAGCAGTTTTAATAAATTTAAGTGGATTAAACTCAGAAAATAAGGACAGAGACTCTCTAAGTTTTTAAAAATTCCAGTGATAAATTGCCTACAAGAGATACTTTAACAAAAAGATTTCAAAACCTTAAAAAAGGTTTTTAAAAGATAGCTGGCTAATGGGAAACAAAAGAAACTGTTGTGGTACTCTTAATATTGAACAAAATAGAATTTAAGGTATATTATTATAAGTCAAAGATATAAAATACATACTGATGAAAGACACAGTTGAGCTGGAAAATAGAACAATCATAAGCATATGTGTACCCAAGTAGTTGACCATAAAATACATCAAGCAACACTATCAGAGATGCAAAGAGAAGTAAATAATTAACAATTGTAGTTTGATCTTCCTTCTCAGAAGATCAAAGATCAATGAAAAAAATTAAAAAGTAAAGGAATCCAAGTTCTAAATCAGGTAAATAATAAATTTCAGGTATTATATACCATGTATATAATATCTACAACATAACATATACACGTGGTAAAATATGTTTATATTTACAATATAAATATATATACATGGTAAATATATATACAGGTACATAAAATTGTAAATATTATATACATGGTATATAATACCTGAAATTTATTATTTACCTAGTTTATGTTTATTTATTTACCTGATATATATTATGATACATTGATGACATATTATGATAATGTAAATTTATTATTTAACTGATATATATTATGATATATTATGATACATATTTATAAAAATATATTACAAATTATAATAAATTATATTTTAAATAGATATTTTGAAATATATAACACATTTAAAATGTTTTCAACTATGTAAATGTATTATAAATATTTAATAAAATACACTATTTATAAATATATATAAACTCTGTATGTGTACACACAAACATATATAACACTCTGCATAAATGAAAACATAATATACATTCTATCAAATACATGGAGAATATTTACAAAAGTAGACTTTGTACAAGGACACAAAAGAAGCTTGAAGGAATCCCAGAGAATTAATATAATAGATAACATATTCTCCAAACAAATATATAGATAATATATCTCAAATATAATAGATAACGTATTCTCTTAATTTTAATGCAATAAAATTAAGAATGCGTGAGGGAAGTAAAGCTAAAATAGCATGTTCTGAAACACAATAATGTTTAATATATTCTTATATAAATTGTTAAATATGTGATAAAATATATTATGATAATATAAACACTATGTATCAAAATTTAGAATACATAGCTAATATTTAGAGGGGAAATTAAAGTTTTAAGTACACTTGGAAAATATAAAAGATTAAAAATAAATGAGCAAATACTAAACTCAGGAAGATGGAATGTGAGTGACAGGGTGAGACCAACTGAAATATAAAGGAGGAAAATAATTATGGTAAGGGCTGAAATAAATCAAATATAAAAGATTAAAAATAAATGAGCAAATACTAAACTCAGGAAGATGGAATGTGAGTAACAGGGTGAGACCAACTGAAATATAAAGGAGGAAAATAATTATGGTAAGGGCTGAAATAAATTAAATCAATTTTAATAATGGAGATCAAAGAAGCCCAAAATCCATTCTTTGGAAAGTTCAATAAAACAGACATACTTCTGTCAAGACAGAACAATGTAAAAGAACATATAAATAAACAACAAACTGAAGGAAAAGAAGAAAATAACTACATACTCTACAAAGATTTTTTTAATAAGCAAACCTTGAACAAATTCTTGTTGTTTAAAGTCCTAGAAGTGGATAAGTTCTTAAAAGAAATATAAAATGCCAAGATTAGCACAAGAAGAAATAGATTTGAATAGGTTAATAGAAAAGAAATGTAAATGTTAGATAAAGATCGATCCACACAGAAAATTTAAGACTCAGATGGTTTCACAGATATCACCAATCTTTTAAGAAACATTTGACTCATATTTTATACAAGATGATGCAGAAAATAGAAAAGAAGCAAATCTGCCCAGCTCATGTGAAGAGGCTAGTGTCATCTTAGTCTCAAAAAACAGCTTAGGGTAATACAAGAAAGTTAAATCATAGGTTTATTTTCTTGACAAACAGGGAGTCAAAACCAAAACAAATATTGGCTAACTGAATTCAACAATGTGTTAATAAAAAGTGTATGATGATCAGGTGTGGTTTATCCTAGGACTGAAAGGACAGCTTAACTTTAGAAAACCTATCAATGAAAATGAACCACTTAATAAACTACAGGAAAAAAAGTCAACTGCTGCAGAAAAAGCATTTGGGAAGGCTCAACACATTTATATTGCAAGAAAATAGAAAATTGGAAGACATGACTTGGTAAAGATCATATATCAATGACTACAATAAATGTTACTAAGTGCAGAATGTATAAATTCAAATCAAGGATTTCCACACTTAGCACTAATGCTAGTATAGTGTCAGAGGTCCTGGCCAATGCTAGAAGAAGAGAAAACAGGTAAGAGGAAGGAGGATTGGACAAGAGCAAAAACTGTCACCATTTGCAGATCTAGAAAAAAATAGGCAGAAGCAACAAACCATCAGAGCTCACCAGAGAGTCTGGCAAGGCTGCTAGAAACAAGATCAACTGACAAGAATCAGAAGTGGTCCTCTACTAGAAATAATTATTTAGAAAAATCTAATCAAAATAAGATCTTATTCATCACAGCAACAAAATCTATAAAGTATCTAGGAAAAATTAATCTAACCAAGACTTCTTTGGAGAAAATTTTAAAATGCTAATAAATGACATAGGTGATCTGAGTAAATAGAAATAATCCATGATCTTTGACAAGACAATAACATTAAAAAGATGTAAATTTCTTCAAATTAAAAAGTATCTAAATGTAATCCCAAACATAACTTCAGTTTAATTTTTAAGCTTGATAAATTTGCTCTAAAATTACATGGAAAAATAAAGCTGCATGACTACCTAAGTCAACTTTGAAAAAGTAAAAATGCAAAGAAAGGAGTTGTCCTACCAAATATTAAATATGATAACTGATAATAGAGTGGGGCTGGGGCAAGAACTGATCAGTGGAGCAGTGGAACAGGCGACAGAGTTCCAGACAGATCTGTGCACACACAGGAGCATTATTACATACAATACATACATTATCTGGTAGACATCCTTCAGAAAACTGGCAGAACATATTAAAAAATGGACGGAGTTCCAGACAGATCTGTGCACACACAGGAGCATTATTACATATAATACATACATTATCTGGTAGACATCCTTCAGAAAACTGGCAGAACATATTAAAAAATGGACCCCCCCAAAATGGATTTCTACTTAAGTATGTACAAAAATAAACTCCAGATGGATTCAAGTTATACATACATGAAAAATAAAATTATCAGGCTAATAGAAAAAAATCCTGCAGAAGAATATCTGTGTGACCTAGGGGTAAGGAAGGACTTCTTATACACAACTTCAAAAGTACAAATCTTAAGGCAAAAAAAAAAACAATTAATTTGATTACATCAAGACTGAGAAATTCTATTCAATGAATTACACTATGAAAAAAGTTTTCAAGCAGATGACAGAATGGGAAAAATTATTTGAAAATGTCTAAAACAAACAGGGCAATACTACGTATAATATACAAACAAGGAACTAATGCTCATCAACAAGAACAAGGCTGGAATCCCAGTGGAAAGTGGGTACAGCACACGGAAGGCGGCTTACATTAGAGGAAATCCAAAAGGCAAACAAGCGATGCTCGCCCTGGTGAATAATCAAGGAAACATCCATTAAAATAACCACGAAATGCCACTTTATACCTTTTCAATGAGCAGTCTGGGGACGCTATAAGTGCTTGGTGCTGACAGGAGGTGGCACTCAGGAGTCTGAGGTGCTGCTGGTGACAGTGTGGACTGTCAGCGCCCCCCCCCCCCGACTGTCCCACGAATGGGAGGGAAGAGCCTCTCAGGATCCAGAGCCAATAGCACCTTCAGGATCAGCCAGGTTCACACCTGAGAAAATGAGTCCGGAGACTGCACAGGACCTGCTCAGCCACCTAGCACAGGGCAAAGACCCAGGCCTCCTGACGGCTGCCCCCACCCCCTCCGTGTCCTCCCAAGCCCCTGTGGACGGCCCCCACCCCTGGCCTGCCTACTGTGGTTCTGAGGATTTTCTCCTCCCAGCAAATCTGCTTTTGATTTCTGGCCTCAGCAGCCTCCCGCTCTGGGTCAGCTTGATGGCCCTGTCTCTTCTGACCTGGTCAGGGAGAGCTCCTCGGAGAACCACCCCGTCTCTATCCCTCCCAGCCGAGCTCTATCCCTCCCACCCCTTGAGCTCCGACCCCAGCTCTTACTCCAGCAACATTTTCTTCCGTCCAAGACTCCTGAGTTCCTTATGGCTGGGTCTCCTCTCAGGTCCAGAGAGACCCCTGTGGATCCAACCCTCACCCTGTGTCCATGGCCCCTCCATCATCAGTTGAGGGTGGGTCCTTATATAAACAATCTCTGCCCAAAAGGGGCCTGGCTCAGGAACTGGCAGAAGCAGGTGACATCCCAGCCCAAATTCATCCTCCTTTCTCTTTCCTCCCTCCAGGAAATCAAGTTCCCCCCTCTGCTTTGGCTTGGCTGCCCCCAGACTCCTGGTCTCTGTGCTGTGTGGACTCCTGGTGGCCAAGGGTCTGATGCTGTCAGTGCTGCATGGTGAGTGCGGCTGGGATTTAGACTGGGGAGCAAGGGAGCAGGGGCCAGCTTCTGTCCCAGGAGGGATGGTTAGGAAGAAGGAGCCGGAGGGCACAGAGGCAGGAATATTATAGCTGAGTCTGATTCAAATACTTGTTATTTCTCACAATCTGGGCCTTTCACTCAGAAACGGACCTTAGAGAAGGACAGAGGCTTTCGCAGAGCCCCCACCCCAGTCCCTGCCTCAGCCTCCATCCTGAGAGGAAGGGGCAGGAGGAGAACGCTGAGAGGACCTAGGTAGAAGGTACAGGGGAAAGAAGGGGCGGGGCTGGGAGCAGGTGAAAGGGAGGAGGAGGTGGCAGGGAGGATCAGGTAACAAGGACAGGATAAGAGTGAAAGGGCAGGAAAGAAGGTCAGGGAGAGGATTCACTTCAGTTTATAGATTTCTCCCTCATCCTCTTTTTTCAGGGTCATAAGTACACTGTGCGGACAACAATGCCAGAGGGTTGTGATTCTGCCAGCCCAGCCCAGGACCCAGGACCATTTTCTTTTCCTTTTTTGTGGAATGGGGAGGATCTAAAAGAAAAAAGTTTCTTCACGTATATCTCAGCTCATGCCACATCATCATCGCCTATGCATGTGAGGCCCCATTTCTTCAATTTATCCTCTTTATCCTTGTTCCCTACCTCCACATACCTCCCCCTTCGATGCAACTCCTTTAATGCATTTGATATGTAGCCTTGACTCTGGATGTATGCTTGTAAAGCACTTAGTGTCTTTTTCTGTGGCTGGATTTTTAACTTAAGTGAGAGAGATTGTGAGGTGCCTTTTTCATACACTTGTTTCAGTCTGTGCTGGGGGCACACCCAGCCCACTGCTTTGCACGGCTGCCGCTCACTCCACTGCCTGCCTCCCCACACATCATCATCTGGAACCCAGGGTGCATAGGCTGGTCTGCCCCGCCCTTCTCCATATCGCAGTCAACGCTGTGATGGGCGTCCTCCATCATGTTCTCCTATGGAATCCTGTGAGATCTCCTTCAGGATTTATACCCAGGTGGGGCAGCTGGGTTGTAGGATCTCAGACATCTTTCTGCCAGCTTGTGTCACCTGAACCACTAATCTGAACCACTAGAGATCGTGTGCTTCCTATATGATGACACAGCACCACCTATGGAATGGTTTTGCCGAAAACCAAGTGGGAAGTGAGAATAAATGTAGCTGAGTGATGGTACATGGGGGTCAGATGTATGCTTATCTCTACTTTTCTGCATGCTTGGAAATTGTTGTAATAAAAAGAATACGTAAACATTCCCATGTTGAAGTCACCATTATTTGGTTTTCAGTTGCATATGGCTAAATCCAATTCTTTCTTGATTTGTTGCATTTATATAACTGCAGTGGATTGGGACAAGGTCACACTTGTACAGTAAAGAAATATTGAGATTCACGTAGAGAACATTAGCAATGAGATAAAAGTGGATGAAAAAAATATATATTTTTCTCAACCAGACGCTAAGAGCTAGTATTTAGCTATAACGCCTAAATAGTTTTTGTTAACATCATTCACCTCAAAATTGTCTTCATTCTCTTCACCACTATTTTCAATCTTGTGGTAAATTCTGCCTTAACACCTAAAAGTTACTTTTCTTCAAAATTTGAACATGTGATTGATTAGATCCTATTTTTACCCCAGTGTTGCTATGGAAAAGTCTGATATCAATCTAGTTTTCTTTCTCTTAACTGACCCATTTTCTCTCTCTGGAATGTTTCAGAATTTTCTCTTTGCTATTTTTACTAAAATGTGTTTTAAAGTGGAGTATTTAATGATCCATTCTATTTGAAACTCTCTGAACACAGTCAATCTGATGTCTTACATATTTCTTCAATTCTGAGAAATTTTCAATGTTATTTCTTCAAAAAGTCCCTTTCCTGCATTTACTCCTTTTTCCTCCTTCTGGTACGTGATGTTGACATTTCTGCGTCTATCTTCCGTACCTCTCAGTTTTTCTCACTTTAATCTCTCCTCATGCCACTGGGGAGTGTTGCTTGACTCCTCACCAATTCACCCATCATTCCATTCACTGAGCTCCTTGTCTCAACAATTACCCTTTTTATAATCCATATGTCTAATTTGTTCTTTTTCATTATTGCTTGCTCCTGTTTCATGTTCCTAATACTGTCCCTTATCTCCTCGAGAATTTTATTATACTTATTTTAAACTATTGTTCTCCCATTAGTTTTGCTTCCTCTATGGTAGATTATTCAATTTATTTCTCTGTAAAAGATTTGTTCAATATATTGTGTTTGGGGGGCTTTGGGGGGTTTTTTGGCATAGCACTTGTTAATTTTTCTAATGTTCTCATTTTTCATTCTCCACCCTTTTTTTTTTCTTTTTGAGGATCAGTGGATCACTATAGATTTCACTATCTAAGGAAGCTCCAGAGGTAAATAGAGGGGATAAGTTTGCCAGAAACAGTCCAAATGTGCGGATAAATTTAGTATATCACAAAGAGAGTCATCCGCATCAGTGAGTTTATCTAACAAATGAAACCAAGCATGTCTATTTGGAAAAAAATTAAATTTTACCCTCTCTTCACACTCTAAAATAAACTTTAAATTTAAGACATAAATGTTTAATAAGAATATATTGAAGAACTAAAAGAAATAACTATATAAGCATCCAATTCTGATCAGGGCAGGCACACATAAGCATTATAAGCGAGGCAGAAACCTCTTTTTGGAGTGATGGAAATGTTCTAAAATTGGATTATGGTGATGGTTGTACAACTCAGAGAATAAACTTTAAATGGGTCAACTACATTACATAGATTGTATCTCATAAAGCTATGAAAAAATCTTTGTAACCTTGGGTTAAACAAAGATTTCTTTGATATGACAAGAAAATACAATCTATAGAAGAATTGTATGTTAAATTTCATATGAAGAATGTTACATGCTGTACAATTTTTATTCTGTATAGTGAAAAACTATAGGAAAAGCTCACCAGATCAGTGTTTGTCAAGGACTGAGGGGCTGACTATCAAGGGACATGGGGAGACTTTTAGGGTGTGATGGAAATCCTCTCTATCTCAATTACAGTAGTGGATTCAGGTCTCTATGGGTTTACTGAACACCCAGAACAGTCCACTGAAAAGGGCGAGTTTTACTGTATGCAAATTAGACCTTAATTTTTAATGACAAAAATAAATATAATGTAAAATTATAATGCTGGGTTAAATTATTTTGTACATAAAAGTCTAAGGTATACATATTTTTAGAGATTTTTGTAAATACTTTTGAATTTCCCTCAAGAAAGATTAAGTCCATTGTGTACTTCTATCAGCAGATGAGAATGTTTTGATATTAACACCCTCACCAACACAACTATGACTATGTCACGCTTTTCACATGCGTCACCCAGCTCTGGGCACACTGTAGAGGTTTAATAGAACCACTGATTCCAGGCACATGAAGTCCTCACAGAGAAAAATCCCCCAATCCCGAAGCCACTTACTGTTCTGATGGGGTAAGGTATGAAGGAAGACACCAGACACCATGTGCTGGGACGGGGAGGTAGCCTCTGAACCCAGTGTTCTGAGGACTGGGGAAGAAGCGTTGAAAAAGGAAGGGTGAATAAGGAAAGCATAAGACATCTTTCACGAGCTGAGAGGTCTAAAGTGATAACTGTATCTCGTTCATATTCCCAGTGCCTCGTTCCTTGCATAGCAATGAGGTTGTAAGAATGAACAATGAATGAATGAATGAGTGCATTAAGAGACTATAAAAGTTTGGAGTCAGCAAAGGTGTAACTTCCTTTAGCTTGGGATTTGGGGTTCAAGCTCAGTTTAAGACTGCGGCCATGCAAGCTTGAGGGATTTTTAGTCCCATCTAAGGAGAAGAATGGTGGCACAGGTGGGCAGGGGGAGCTCACACAGTCATGGGGTCCACCCGGGTCCCCACATCCCAAAGAGCAGATGACACAGCTACTGGACGTCAGAAGTCGATCCTTCTGATTCTCGGCCCTGGGGACTGGGTGGAGTCTTGAGCCAAGTGCTGGGTCATTTCAACCGGAGCTGGGTGGCTGTTGAGGCGAGATAGGGATGCATGGGAGGAAGTCAAGGGGGCACGTTTGCGGGCTGCTGGGAGGCCAGCAAGGGAAGGAAGGAGCTGTAGGGGTTGTGGCGTCTTGAAAAGAGGTGGGTGAGGGAAGCACTGGGGTGGCTTTGGGAAGCCTGCAAGAGAAAGTAGGAGTCTATGGAGAGCTGTGGGTGAGTAGAGATGACACAAGGCAACGCAGAGAGAGGGACAGAGACCAGGAGGCATGTGAATAGCAAAAAGGAGAGGGAGCTCGTGTGCGTGTGTGTGCGTGTGTGTGTGAGAGAGATAGAGTGTTGTGTGTGCACGTGCGTGAGAGATAGAGAGAAAAAGAAAATGTGTGTAAATGTGTGCGTACATGTGTGTGAGAGAAAGTGTGTGTGCATGTATGTGTACGTGCCCACATGTGAGGGCACAAGAACCCCACCCTGAACACAAACTTCATGCTCTGAGTCTCACAATTTGCATCTTTTTCCCCGTGAGAAAAATAAGTTGTGTGTAGGCTTGTAGGAGGCGATTTGCTACAGTGAACACGAGTGACTTCTCAGCAACAGGAGTGTGGGAGAAGAAGAGGCAGGGTGACCGAATGAACGCATTCTGCACAGAATGAATGAATGAATGGGAGTTTACAAGAACTTCCTTGTGAATTATGTATGTGATAAATGCGTGGTTCAACACACTCGCCTCTGTCTGAAAGCCTCTGCCCCAGGGTCTCTGAGCCCAGACGATTCCAGCAAAATCTGTACCTGAGTTTCTAGAACCAGCCGCCTAGCTGGATCCCCTTCCTCGGACTGACACCCCTATAGACCGGTTTCCGGGAGGGAGTCCGGGGGGGACAGGGCGCCCCAGACTGGGTGGAGCAGCCACACCTGCCTGAAGTTCCGAGGAAGAGGGTGGGAACAGCCGCCCGTGCCGCCCTCGCGATAGGCTCTGCGGGCCCCTGCGGTCTGCGGTCTGCGGGTGGCGGTGCGTGCCACACTGCCTCACTTCCCTAAATGGGCAACTTCACTTTCAGAACCCCAGGTCCTTCCCTGGCAGACCCAGGTGGCACGTCCTGCATCGGTCTGGGCCCTGACCTTGGATCCCTGGGTGCCCCGGCCCCTTCCCGGGCCTGTGACTGCCCACCTGGATGGAGGCATGGCCCCCACGTTCCTGCTGCTGCTGCTGTGGCTACAGGGCTGCGTCTCAGGTGAGAGGAGACGGTTCCTGGGGGAGGGAATGTGGGCAGGAGCTCCGGGCCTTCTCCTGTACCCTTCCTGATGCTCCTTGCCCAGTTACCTTATTTAATGTTTTGTGGGTTGGGAGGAGGAGGAGATTGGGGCTGACTTAGTAGCTCTTTACCAGAGACCAGTGAGAATGCTTCACCCTAATATCCCAGAAAAAGCTAACCCAGGCCTCACAAGCTAAGACAAAGCTTTGGACACTACTGCGCTGGCCCCTTTATCTGCTAGGCTTCCTCAGGGCCTCGAACCAGGGATACTCAGTTTCCTCACACAAATGGCCCTCTTCACTTGGCGTCTGTCAAGAAAGCCCTGTCTGGTTCTGACAGGAATCATTGCATCATGTGTGTGCGCTTTGAACTCACTTTTTCTCGGATGCCGATGCCACATTCTGTCCCTGCCCCTGTGCTGGAGAGACCAATCCCTAACGGCCTCTCCTGACCCACAGCTACCAATGCTCCTTGAGAGGGCCTCACCCACTCCTACCTCCTTCACTGCCACGGCAGCCAACTTACCACTTCCTGTTCAGTTGTGGACATGGTGGGGGTTGGCAAAACCCACTCTCCCTCGCCTGGGAGAGGGGTGAAATATGAACACAGAACCCCAAGACCCATCCCAAGGTCACCCCACCTCTGTATCTTCACAGAGGGTAGAGAGGCCCCTCTCTCTGCCAGGGCAGAAGGGCGTCTCTCCTGTGCTAAGAAATCCTGGGCTCGTCCATTAGATGATTGAGTTGGATCATCTTGTTTAGTTTGCAAGGGACAGAGCGATGCCCAGAGATGATGTTACCTTACTCAGAGCCTCATCTACAGTGGCAGCTGGATCAGAACCTGGGAAAGATGTCTCAGGTTCTGGGCCCTTGATTATCACAGCTCTGGGATCCACTGGGGAAGTCCAGAGCCACCAGCACCTGGGATAAGGAAGCATGCGTCGAGCACCTACTGTGTTCAAGGCACTCTCCTGGGGCATAATTCTCCCAGCAACATGTGAGGGGAGTGATATTATTTCCAAGCATCAGATAAAGAAGCAGAGATGTTCATCGATCTGTTCACACAGTTAAATAGTATAGCCAGGATTTTAACCCTTGCTTATTTTGACTCCAGTATGTGAGCTCTCTATTCTGTCCGACTGGGGAGAGTCTTCTTACGTGTGTGTTTATGGAAGTCTCTGGAGTGACATTACTAGAGAAGTAAGTGCCAAGCTCATGGTGGGCAGAGGAGTAGGGGGGCCCCAAAGCTGCTTTCTCCTTCTTTTGTCCTCTGAGTCACCCACTCCCATCAGTCCTGCTGTATCTCCAAGAGACCATGGATTATAAAGGGCATGGACCGTATCTTACTCCTAGGTGTAGAGTGCAAAGATATTGTAGATAAACAGTGAATAGTTGTAGAATCCTTTGTTTCACACTCCA
>NW_007727033.1:33166-35943 GCF_000696425.1 Galeopterus variegatus
ATAGCTGGGTCATATGGTAGATCTATCTGTAATTGTTTGAGGAACCTCCATACCATTTTCCATAAAGGCTGCACCATTTTGCAGTCCCACCAACAGTGGATGAGAGTTCCTTTTTCTCCACAACCTCTCCAGTACTTATTCTCAGTCTTTTGGATATTAGCCATCCTTACTGGAGTGAGGTGGTATCTCAAAGTGGTCTTGATTTTCATTTCCTGGATGCTGATTGATGTTGAGCATTTTTTCATGTGTCTGTTAGCCATCTGCATATGTTCCTTTGAGAAATGCCTATTCAGCTCCTTTGACCACTTTTTAATTGGGTTACTTGTTTTTTTGCTGTAAAGTTGTTTGAGTTCCTTGTAAATTCTGGATATGAATCCTTTGTCAGATGTTTATTTTCCAAATATTTTCTCCCACTCTGCTGATTGTCTTTTCACTCTGTTGATTGTTTCTTTTGCTGTGCAGAAGCTTTTTAGTTTGATATAATCCCATTTGACTATTTTTCCTTTGGTTGCCCATGCTTTTGGGATCATATTCATGAAGTCTGTGCCCAGCCCTACTTCCTGGAGTGTTTCGCCTATGTTTTCTTTAAGAAGTTTTATTGTTTCAGGGTGTATATTTAATTCTTTAATCCATTTTGAGTTGACTTTAGTATATGGTGAGAGATATGGGTCTAGTTTCATTCTCCTGCATATGGATATGCAGTTATCCCAGCACCATTTGCTGAAGAGGCAGTCTCTTCCCCAGTGTATAGACTTGGTGCCTTTGTCAAAGAGCAGATGGCTGTAGGCATATTTGTTGATTTCTGGATTCTCTATTTTATTCCATTGATCCATGTGTCAGTTTTTATGCCAGTACCATGCTGTTTTGGTTATTACAGCTTTGTAGTATAGTTTAAAGTCAGGTAGTGTTATGCCTCCAGCTTTATTTTTTTATTATTTATTTATTTATTTGCTCACAATTGCTTTGGCAATGCATGGTCTTTTGTTATTTCATATAAATGTTAGGATAGTTTTTTCCATTTCTGAGAAAAACGTCATTGGAATTTTGATGGGGATTGCATTGAATTTGTATATCACTTTGAGTAGCATGGACATTTTCACAATGTTGATTCTTCCAATCCAAGAGCATGTGATATCTTTCCATCTTCTTGTTGTCCTCTTTAATTTCTCTCAGCAGTGGTTTGTAGTTCTCACTGTAGAGATTTTCCACATCCGTGGTTAACTCTATTCCTAAGTTGTTTTTTTTTGTTTGTTTGTTTTTGTTTTTGTGGCTATTGTAAATGGGCTAGCTTTCCGGATTTCTCTTTCTGCATGTTCACTATTGGAGTATAGAAATGGTACTGATTTTTGTATGTTGATTTTGTATCCTGCAACTTTGCTGAAATCATTTATCAACTCTAAGAGTTTTTTTGTAGAGGCTTTAGGCTGTTCGATATATAGGATCATGCTGTCTGCAAACAGGGACAGTTTGACTTCATCTTTTCCAATCTGGATGCCCTTTATTTCCTTCTCTTCTCCGATATTGTTCTGGCTAGTACTTCCAACACTATGTTGACTAGGAGTGGTGAGAGTGAGCATCCTTGTCTAATTCCCATTCAGGTTGATATTGGTAGTGGGCTTATCATATATGGCTTTAATTATGTTGGGATACTTTCCTTCTACACCTAACTTGTAGAGAGTCTTTATCATGAATGAATGTTGAATTTTGACAAATGCTTTATCAGCATCTGTAGAGATGATCATATGGTCTTTGTGCTTGATTTTATTGATATGGTGTATCACATTTATTGATTTGCATATGTTGAACCAACCTTGCCTCCCTGGGATGAATCCCACTTGATCATGGTGTATAATTTTGCATATGTGTTGCTGTATTCTGTTAGCTAGTATTTTATTGAGGATTTTTGCATCTGTATTCATCAAGGATGTTGGCCTGTAGTTTTCTTTTTTTGTTGTATCTTTGTCTGGTTTTGGTATCAGGGTGATATTTGCTTCATAGAATGAGTTTGGGAGAATTGCCTGTTTCAATCTTTTGGAATAGTTTGTAGAGAATTGGTGTCAATTCCTCTTTGAAGGTTTGGTAGAACTCTGCAGTGAACCCATCTGGTCCTGGGCTTTTCTTTGTTTGGAGCCTTCTGATAACAGCTTCAATCTCTTTTATTGTTATTGGTCTGTTCAGATTTTCTACATCTTCTCGGCTCAGTTTTGGCAGTTTGTGTGTGTCCAGAAATGTATCCATTTCCTCCAGATTTTCAAATCTGTTGGCATACAGTTGTTTATAATAGTCACTAATGATTGTATTTCTGAGGTATCAGTTGTAATATCACCTTTTTTATTTCTAATTTTTGTTATTTGAGTCTTCTCTCTTCTTTCTTTCGTTAGCCTTGCTGATGGTTTGTCAATTTTATTTATCTTTTCGAAAAACCAACTTTTTGATTCATTGGTTTTTTGTATCATGTTTGAGGTTTCAATTTCATTAAGTTCTGCTCTGATCTCAATGATTTCTTTCTGTCTGCTAACTTTGGGTTTGGATTGTTCTTGTTTTTCTAGTTCTTTAAGGTGAAGTATTAGGTTGTTTACTTTCCATCTTTCCATGCTTCTGAAGTAAGCATTTAATGCAATAAATTTCCCCACTAATACTGCTTTTGCAGTATCCCACAGGTTTTGGTATGATGTATCACTGTTTTCATTAGTTTCAATAAATTTTTTGATTTCCTGTTTAATTTCTTCTTGGACCCATATGTTATTAAGTAGAATGTTGTTATAATTTCCATGTGT
>NW_007727033.1:36240-37061 GCF_000696425.1 Galeopterus variegatus
GGTGCTGATGAGAAGGATGAATACTCTGAGGTTGTTGGATGGAATGTTCTGTAGATATCTGCCAAGTCCAATTGGTCTTAAGTGTTGTTTAGATCTTGTGTTTCTCTGCTGATTCTTTGCCTAGATGATCTGTCCAATATTGAGAGTGGGGTGTTCAGGTCTTCTGCTATTATTTTATTAGTGTCTATCTCATTCTTTAGGTCTAATAGCGTTTGCTTTATAAATCTGGCTTCTCCGATATTGGGTGTGTATATATTTATGATTGTTGTCTTCTTGATGGATAAATCCTTTTATCATTATAACTATATAATGATAAAAGGCCTCCTTTATCTCTTTTTATGGTTTTTGGTTTAAAGTCTGTTTTATCAGATATAAGAATAGCTACTCCGGCTCGTTTTTCATTTCTATTTGCATGCTATATCTTTTTCCATCCTTTCCCTCTTAGTCTATGTGTGTCTTACAGGTGAGGTGAATCTCTTGAAGGCAGCATATAGTTGCGTCCACCTTTTTAATCCAGTCAGTATGTGTCTTTTGAGTGGGGAATTGAATCTTTTTACATTAAGAGTTGTTATTGAAAAGTGTTGATTTACTCCTAGCATTTTATTGATTTTTGTTTGGATGTCTTAAGTGTCTTTTGTTCCTTTCTTTCTGATTTACTATTTGTCTTCTGTATTTGTTGGGTTCTTGGGGTAGGTAAACTTTTTTTTCTCTTCATTGTTAGCATTTTTATTTTACTAGTGGGTTTTGATTTTTCTTGAGTTTTTATGGCAGTGGTGGTTATTTTTCAGGTACCAAACCCAATACTCCCTTGAGAATTTCTT
>NW_007727033.1:37999-48285 GCF_000696425.1 Galeopterus variegatus
TATCATTATAACTATATAATGATAAAAGGCCTCCTTTATCTCTTTTTATGGTTTTTGGTTTAAAGTCTGTTTTATCAGATATAAGAATAGCTACTCCGGCTCGTTTTTCATTTCTATTTGCATGCTATATCTTTTTCCATCCTTTCCCTCTTAGTCTATGTGTGTCTTACAGGTGAGGTGAATCTCTTGAAGGCAGCATATAGTTGCGTCCACCTTTTTAATCCAGTCAGTATGTGTCTTTTGAGTGGGGAATTGAATCTTTTTACATTAAGAGTTGTTATTGAAAAGTGTTGATTTACTCCTAGCATTTTATTGATTTTTGTTTGGATGTCTTAAGTGTCTTTTGTTCCTTTCTTTCTGATTTACTATTTGTCTTCTGTATTTGTTGGGTTCTTGGGGTAGGTAAACTTTTTTTTCTCTTCATTGTTAGCATTTTTATTTTACTAGTGGGTTTTGATTTTTCTTGAGTTTTTATGGCAGTGGTGGTTATTTTTCAGGTACCAAACCCCGTACTCCCTTTAGAATTTCTTGTAAGGATGGTCGTGTGGTAGTGAGCGCCTACAGTTTTTGTTTGTCAGAGAAATATACTATTTGCCCTTCATTTCGGAAGGCTAGCCTTGCTGGGTAAAGTATTCTTGGCTGGAAATCTCTGTCTTTTAGTATTTTGAATATATCATCCCATTCCTTTCTGGCTTTTAGGGTTTGTGATGAAAAGTCTGATGTTAGTCTGATTGGGGCTCCCTTATAGGTGACTTGATGCTTCTCTATTGCAGCTTTTAAGATTCTCTGTTTGTCTTTGAGTTTTGCAATTTGACTATAACATGTCTTGGAGAGGACCTTTTTGGGTTGAATATGTTTGGGGATCTTTGAGCTTCCTGAATCTGAATATCTGTCTTTCCCTATACCAGGGAAGTTTTCTGCCACTATTCTGTTGAATATGTTTTCAGTGCAGTCTCCTTTTTCCTCCCCTCTGGAATACCCATGATTCAGATATTTGCATGCTTAAGGTTACCTGTATCCATTATCTCTCTTAGATTATCTTCAATGTTTTGAATTTCTTCTTCTTCTTCTTCTTCTTCTTCTTCTTCTTCTTCTTCTTCTTCTTCTTCTTCTTCTTCTTCTTCTTCTTCTTCTTCTTCTTCTTCTTCTTCTTCTTCTTCTTCTTCTTCTTCTTCTTCTTCTTCTTCTTCTTCTTCTTCTTCTTCTTCTTCTTCTTCTTCTTCTTCTTCTTCTTCTTCTTCTTCTTCTTCTTCTTCTTCTTCTTCTTCTTCTTCTTCTTCTTCTTCTTCTTCTTCTTCTTCTTCTTCTTCTTCTTCTTCTTCTTCTTCTTCTTCTTCTTCTTCTTCTTCTTCTTCTTCTTCTTCTTCTTCTTCTTCTTCTTCTTCTTCTTCTTCTTCTTCTTCTTCTTCTTCTTCTTCTTCTTCTTCTTCTTCTTCTTCTTCTTCTTCTTCTTCTTCTTCTTCTTCTTCTTCTTCTTCTTCTTCTTCTTCTTCTTCTTCTTCTTCTTCTTCTTCTTCTTCGTCTGCCTGTGTTATTTCAAACAGCCTATCTTCAAGATCAGAAGTTCTCTCTTCTGCTTCTGCAAGCCTGCTGGTTAAACTCTCTGTTGTGTTTTTTATTTCATTGAATGAATTCTTTAGGTCTGCAAGCTCTGCTACATTCTTTTTCAGGGCATTGATTTCCTTGTACATTTCTTCTTTTAGGTCCTGTATACTTTTCCTCATTTCATCATGTTGTCTAGCTGAGTTTTCTTGTATCTCATTTAGTTTCCTTAGAAGTATCGCTCGAAATTCCTTGTCAGTCATTTCAAGGGTTTCTTGTTCGATAGGATCTAGAGATTGAGAGTTATTATTACCCTTTGGTGGTGTACTTTCTTGATTTTTCATATTTCTGGTATCTTTCCTTTGGTGTTTAGTCATTGTGGCAGGGGATTTCACGGTCCACACGTTTGACCCTATTATCTGGCCAGGATCCTGTCAGGACTGCAAATTTGTCATGGCCACCTCAGCACCTGTGGGCGGGAGGTTCCAGCCTCTCGGGGCCATGGGGACTGGACTGGGCTGGGAGTCCAGCAGTAGCGCCTACCTGTTCCCACGCAGGTGGCTCGGGGTGTGTGGTCACGGCAGCTTTCAGGCATCTCTGGGGGGTCATCTCTGGGCTGTGCTTACTCTCCTGGGCTGGGAGCGGTCCCATGGCCTAGATTGCTGTTTAAAAGATGACTGCAGTGAACCTATCTGTGAGATAAATAACCACTCATCATTTTACCAAATATGGGATTTCTCATCTCTCTAAGTTGCTTGTGCTCTGAAATTTGAGAACTCAGTGACTTGTGTCTCTGCACCTGTTTCATGGAAGGCAGGAGCTCAGTCTTTCCCACAAGACTAAGAATCTTTGGAGACAGGGTTTATCACTTTCCCATTAGACTAAAAAAGACCACGATGAAGGGGCTGTGTATTATGGAGCTCCAAGTACAAGGGCTGAGATTCCTCCATCAGATTGGGGGAGCCCTGAGGGAGAGGCCTCTGTCTATTCCATCAGACTGGGTTCTCCCTGACAGAGGAGGCCGTGTCTCCCCCATAGTACAGGAACTACCTGACAGCAGGGCCTATGGATCTCCCCTTCACACTGGGCAGAGCTCCTGAAGGTAGGGCTGTGATTCCCAATTGAATTGTGGGTTCCATGACAACAGGGCAACTTCCACCTCATCTCCCTTCCCCACAAGCTCCCCATTCTCACGATGCCTTCTTCCTGCTCTCTCCACACACCTTGCTCAGCAAATCCTGTCTCCCCAGGTGCCCCTGCTGACAGCGTGTACACCAAAGTGCAGCACCTGGAAGGGGAGACTCTGTCTGTGCAGTGCTCCTACAAGGGCCGCAAAAACCGTGTGGAGGGAAAAGTTTGGTGCAAAATCAGGAAGAAGAATTGTGAGCCTGGCTTCACCCGAGGCTGGGTAAAGGGGCCCAGCTACGTGCTGCAGGATGATGCCCAGGCCAAGGTGGTCAACATCACCATGACAGCCCTCAAGCCCCAGGACTCTGGCCGATACTGGTGCATGCGCAAGACCTCCGGGACCCTGTACCCCTTGATGGGCATCTTGCTGGAAGTGTCTCCAGGTGAGCAGAATTGTGGGACACTGGAATGGGTAAAGGATGTCCTCCCTGCCCTGCACTCCACTAACATGTGATGTAAAAAGAACATCCATCAATAGTCATGTTGTGCCATAGGGGTTTCAAAGTACCTTTACAGACATTTTCATGAGCATTACTCTATAGACAAAGGAAATGAGATCTGAGAAGCCTCATGTGGCTCTGAGTTGTGCAGGGTCACAGAGCTAGCAGGTGGCAGAGATGAGATTCAAACTCAGGACACTCTACGCTTTGTTTTATTCAGTCATCTATTCAACAGACATTCTCTGAGCCCCTATTATGTGTGCCAGGCACTGTTCTAGGCTCTGAGGAGGCAGCGGTGAGCAAAAAGACACAATTCTTCCCTATGAGAGATGACAGGCAATAACTCTTCATCCAGAAAAACGATTGCAGATAACAGTCAGTGTTGTTAAGAAAATCAAACAGTGTGATGAACCAGAAAGTAACGCAGTGATGAAAGAGCTACTGAAGTACCAAGGATCAGAGAACACCTCCCTGAGCAGATGACATCCCGCAGAGTCCTAAGTGACGAGAGTTCCCTAGTCCTGGTGAAATCTGGGTGCTTTGCAGGGCACTCCGTGGGGAGAGCTGCATGTGCAAAGGCCCTGTGGTGAGAAGGAGCTTGGCCTGTATAAGGAAGGCTTGCATGGCTGGTCCGTATTGAATGTGGGGCAGTGAGAGATGAGCTGGGAGGGTCAAGCAGCAGGCCTGAAATACATGCTGTGAGTTTGGATTTTATTCTCAGTGTGATTGGAAGCCACTGGAGAGTTTAGAGAGGTGTGTGTGGCTTGTTTTTAAGACTATGGTGGCCGCTCGTGGAGGATGGATTGCAGGAGAGAAGGAGCACGGGCAGAGAGACCCAGCTGTGTGTCTGGCTGGAAATGACTGTGATGTGCAGCAGGATGTGGACACTAGAGGAGGAGAGAAGCGGATGGGCTCCAACCCATGTGTTTTGGACTTTCTCTGCACTTGTGCGTTTCGTGGCAGGACAGGACGTGCTCAGGTGGGAGGAGAGCGAGAGTGGGAATCAGGGACGACTCCAGGCTCTTGTATTGCATCAGGAGATCCAGTTATTGCGCAGGGTAAGCTAGTTTGGAGGAGAAAATCAAGAGCTCTCTTTGCCACATTAGGTTTAAAGCACCTCCAAGCTTGCCACGTTAGGTTTAAAGCACCTCCAAGAGCCCCGAGTGGAGAAAGGACCAGAACTCGGCTTAGCGGCCTGGAGCACAAGCGGGAGGTCAGACCTCGGTGTACGAAGGTCTTCAAAGATTTCATGGGAAGGGTCGTGTTATGTTTTCGTTCTGTTTTCCACCATCTTTCTAAAGTACCCTTGTATATTTAAAAGTATCTCTGTAAAGATGGCATTAACATCCATTTCTCTCATTTCCCCCAATTGTGCTGCGTCAATTCTCTTTCTACCTGTCAAGGGCGATTTGTGGAGATTGCAGCTGTGTAACTTTTTCAGTTACTTGGAAATAAAAAGAATCCTCAGCCCAGTTACAAACTCTAATCTTCTGACAATGGATGATTTTCAACCTGGTCAGGACCAGATTTATGGCCCAAGACACCTGAAGTGGGGAAGGGGCTTTCCTCTATGTCACCTCCTCCTGGTCCTCCCTCTCCCACACACCTGCGTTGATGTGTTGAGCAGGAAGGAGGGACAGAGAAATGGTCGTGCGACCTAATGACTGATGTGATGTAGGAGTGCTCGCTCTGTAGGAGGTCAGGCCTTTTCTGACACCCCTTTGGGATCCTCTGTGAGGTGGGCTCTCCCAAGGCACCGATGTGTGAGCTCTTTGAAGGGTTCTTTGGGGGTGTCGCTTCTGCTGAGTTAGAAGATGCAGGACATCAGGCTCCAGGCCAGGCCAGCCTCTTGCTCTGTGTCCAGCCTCGCCAGTGCTGCTCATTCTGGGTGTCCTTGCGAGAGAAGTGGCTCAAGCTCCCACGGTGACGACTTGGCCCTCAGGGAAGTGTCATGTCCTGCACAGTAGTGGGACGCAGCAGCCTCTCTCCCATTTGCTCATCCTTTGCAGAGACAGAACCTACGCTCCCTGCTAGAGGGAGGCCCCCAACTCCTACGACTCCCTCCTCATCCTCCAGCCAACCTCCAGATTGCGCCTCGAAATGGTGGGAAAGAGTTGGGTTGGTGGATGAGGGGTGCAGCACCAGGTCAGACGTCTCTTAGCAGGCCCCCAGGAAAGGACATGACCCCAACTCTTTGCAGCGATGTCTCGAACTTGGGGCCCTGGGTGTTCGTCTCTAGACCCTGTTTGCTGATTATGGAGCAGCTGGAACAGTCCCCATTCAACAACACTGTAGAAATCTCTGTGGCCCCCAGGAGTGAGGAAAGTCTGGAAAGTGACGTGAGAGTGATGGGAATGGAGAATGGGTGTCCTGTGGGGACAGGTGGCCTGACAGTCAAGCTACAGAAATTATGAAAGTCTCTCCCTTCTTCACTATGCCTACTTCTTCATTCCTGACCTCACCTGCTCAGTACACACACGTGCACTGAGCAGAGTGGAGTCCTAGACCCAAGGTCAAGGAGGGGAGAAGAGGACGGGCCTCACCGGGTGTCAAGAGAAGCGTGTGTCTGCCATTGCCTACTCCCAGCACCAAGGCCCCCATGTCAGTCTAATGCTCCGCTTCTCTGTTCCCTCAGCCCTCACAACTGGGAGGATCACTCCCTCCACACACCTGGCCAATGTCCCCAGGAGTGGAACTGCTGTCACAACAGGCCCAGCTCCCACAACCAGTCCTGATGCCCTTTTGACCACTAGCATCACTGTGTTCACTCCTGGACTCTTCACCATGGACAGACCCTTGCCTTCCACTGCCTCAGGGGCCACCAGGCTGACCTTCAAGACAGTCTCCGGTGACACAGGTACCAGCGCCAGCACCACAGGGTCCAGGAGGACCAGGGGACCTCAGACTGCAGTCATATCTCCGAGCAATGCCAGACCCTCCTGGGCTGGCCCAAACTCTGTCTCTACAATAGCCGGGCACCGCAGCACCAGATGGCCCTCTACAGGGATGTACCACACCAGCACCTCTCTCCTCAACAACCTGGATGCCACAAGGTACCCGAGGTGATGTTTACCAATGTGGCGCCACCTCATGGTGCCCAACCAGACCTGGAGGTGCAGATCCTACATTTGACCTTCCTTCCCCTTTTGCTCCTAGGAACTCAGCATGGCCATTGCTGAGTGGGGGGTGGGAGAGTGGAAGTGACACAGGGACGGTGGTGGTGGGCGAGGGGCAGGGGATGGGGTGCATGAAGATCTGTGGGTGGACAGGAGAGGGGATGGACCCGGACCAGGCAAGGATGTGGCTCTGGGATTAGGGGGTGGGAAAGGGTTCTCTTTAATGTGGCTTCCCCTGGAGAAGCAGACTCTGAGTCCAGCATATGTCATATCTGGAAACTGGAAAAAGGGTTGGGAAGTGAGACAGGGAAGAAAGGGTCCCATAAAGGGTCCTTCATCAAGCCACCTCCCACTGCGTGCAACAAGAGCTGAATCCCACTGGGGACACTGGAATCGAGGTCACACACCCCCTGAGGGCAAGGGAGCTGGGTATTTGTATCCCGCTGCTATGGGTTATCGGCAGACAGCTGGCAGCCACTTGTGGCACAGGAGGCTCCAGTGACAAGAGAAAGTCCTCAGGCCAAATAAAGAAAAAGGTGCTGCTGACCTGTGGACAGGGAAGTGGTACAGGCAGGGGCAGAGTTGGGTGCCCAGAGCACCTGCTACAGAGGACAAGGGGGAAGAGAAATCCTCTGTCACTGTGAGCTGAGCAAGAATCTTTATCTCCTCGGTCACATGTGGGGTCTCTCAGAGTCCTTGTCCTCACCCATAAACAGATTTATGGGCATAGTGGAGGAGATGTTCCAATGTAGAGAGATGCCCCCTCAGCCAGAGATGTCCTCCCCTGAACTCTTAGAGGCTATAGCTGGGAGTCCAAGGAGGGAGGCCCGTGTACGCCAAGAAGGGTGCCATCAGGTTTTCTGCGGCTGGCGTCGTGCCCTGCTCAGAATCCCCTAGTGCAACTGCAGAAATACATGATCAGGGTGGGAGGTGTGGGTGCTCATATCCTTCCCTCTGTCTTGGCCCCTCAGGCACCGGGATTCCGACCCCACTGTGCTCGTGTTGGGGCTGACCCTCCTGCCCGTGCCCGTGATATTGGTCATGCTCTATGGGTTTTGGAAGAAGAAACACAGGCGACGTGAGTAAAGCTGCCTCCCAGCCACCACGGGCAGCTCTTGGCACTTGCACTAGGGCAGTGACACTGGATCTCTGGGTACTGTGTCCTTTGCCTGTGTCCAGTCAAGATGACCATGAGACCCCAGCAAGGGAGGAGGGTGACCTGGCCGGGAGCACCCAGCCTTACCCTCAGGGGGACTAGCTGGTAGGACCTGGAGGCAGAGGCAGAGAAGGGGCTGGGGCTGGACCAGCAGCATCGGGCCCATGAGCAAAAAGTGTCCCTTCTTCACCTCTCTCCCCACTGCTTACAGGCTACAGCATGTGCAGCAACTCTGCGGGACCCTGCAGGGACCCACCCAGAAGGCTGGAGCCCACGTGGAACCCTGCCTGGTCTGAGACCACTTAACTAGGGATTAGGGAACGTCTCCCAGGGGGTCCCAGGAGCCAGAGAAATGAGGAATGTGGCTGCACACGCAGAGGATTTGTGCTGTGCTGCACCCCCATAGCCTTCCTGAGCCACAGAGTTCTCCTGGGCTGCCAGGAATCTGGGGAGGGGCCCGGAGCAGAGGACACCAGGCAGGATGTCCCAGGAGAGCCTCCCGGATGGTTCTGCTCAGAGCCACAGCCCCAGGGCCTTGGCTGATGGCAGAGAAGGCTGAGAGTGCTGTTTCCAGACAGAGAACCTCAGCTCCCATCTACCTTGGGACCCCTCACTATCCAGGTGAGGGAAGGGGGACAGCTGGAGCCACCCTCTCCCGACCCGGGACCACTGGGCCCTCAGCCTCCGTCTGCTCCCTGAAAGATTCCCTGTAGGCTGAGAATGACAGGGTCGGTGCTGATGAGCCCCAGAGACAGCTGATGTCCCAGGGCCCCTTCTGAGGAGAAGCAGAGACAGTGACTAAGATCTGGGCCACAGAGGGTTTGGCAGCAGGGGCTCCCAGAGCTATCCATGACTTCCCTATCTGGCTTGTCCTGACAGGACAGCTGGACACTCCTGTCCTGGGAGGCTGCAGAGCCCACACTACCACCCCTGCCACCTTCCTGCTGGATCCTTCTAGGAAAGCCGAGAGCCCCTGGCTGGAGAATGTGGTCTGGATTCCACCCCAAGAGAGATGTGTCCATTACTGCGGAGTGACTGGAATAGCACTGGAGATAAAGGTGACATCTGCACTCTCAGCCAGGAGCCAAGGACATCCCAGTGGGAAAGCAGACATAACGCACTGGGGAGTGACACAGCCTGGGCTTGCTGGACAGCCAGTCAGGGCCACTGAGGATGGATGGGAGGAGAGAGGAAGGGCCAGGGGAGTTCCTGGGGACAGCGGGGAGAAGGGACCTCTTCCTGCATCCATAAGGGGGCAGTAGAGGGAAGACCCAAGTGGGGGAATTGACAGATTTTGTCCCAGACACACACTCACACACACAGACACACACGCACATATAAATACGCACACACACATAAATACACACACAGACACACACACAGACACACACATAAATACACACACAGACACACACACAGACACACACATAAATACACACACAGACACACACACAGACACACACATAAATACACACACAGACACACACACAGACACACACATAAATACACACACAGACACACACACAGACACACACATAAATACACACACAGACACACAGACAGATAACACACACACACTGACATCTCTCTGGCCAGCAAGCTGCTAAGACAGCTGTTCTCCCTGTCAGGGGGTGTGGCCACCACCCAGGTCGTGCCCAGCAGGGGCTCACCTCACCTGGGCAAACAGCTCCCCAGGAGCTCGCCTCTCTTAGTGACCCTGCACCAGCAGCACGACAGCCGGCCTTGCCTGACAGCGAGGTACCCAGATGAGGAGCACGGGTTAGGACCAGGGACGGGGACAGGGTGGCCCCCTCTGTCACTGTGTCGCCCTCACCAAGTGACCAGGCCTGTCTCATGTTAGTCTCTTGCAAAAGGGACAATAATTGTACCTCTCAAATTGCTTTCGGGATAAAACAGAGTAACAGGAACATTGTAGAAGTAAGAAAATGCCTCGTGTGGTTCCTTAAGCCCCTTCCGGTTCCCTCACATTCTGCACTGAAGACCTTGGGTCCTATCTTTGCTTCGTCCTCTCTCTCCCCAGCAGTCCTGGTTTCATGGACTTTGGGGACCCAGGAAGGCAGCCCTTTGGTGAGGTCCTCTCGTGAAGACGGGAGGTTCTGGGGAGGGTACAGGGTGCGTTCATCTCGGTGTTACCTTGGCAAGTCCCTGTCCCTCCCTGACCCTGTTTCCTTGTCTGGACCAGGAGGGTGGAGATGAGCTCTGAAGTCCCTCGTACATCACCTCCTGGGTCAGCGGCACATGCACAGCAGTTCATGTGCACAGCTCTGCACCGAGTGAGGCAGGCCACGGGAGGGAGAGGAAGCCGGACTGCCTCAGTCTGCTCATAGCCTCTGAGGGATGGGGAGACATGGGACTGTTGGGGACACCCCACACTTAGCACAGACCAGATGCCAGGCCCAGGAGGCAGGAGGTGCTCGTGACCTTCAGAAATGGGAGCACCGGGGATCCTGCAGACTCGGGCCAGCCAGACAGGCTTCATGGAGGAGGTGGGCTCCACCTGAGGCCTGAGGCACAGGTTGGAGTCGGCAGGTGAGTGATCCCTGCAGGAGGTTCCCGAAATGCAGGTGCAGAGACTGCTCTGCCATGGCAGCTGGGAGCTGATGGTAGGCTGTGGGAAGGTTCCACTGGAAGGGGCTATGAATGGACAGAAGGGACATGGTCAGGCCCCAGGTGGTGGGTGCTGGGCCAGGCAGAGGCCTTGTACTGTGTCCTGAGGTTGGCAGAACATCTGTGAGGGTGACCAGCTGTCCCTTTTTTGCCCAGAGGAGGGGTCCTAGACCCTAGGAGCCTGCTCCATGTGAACTCCCTGGTAAGGACACGGTG
>NW_007727033.1:49659-50292 GCF_000696425.1 Galeopterus variegatus
GAGCAGCAGGCTGTGGAGACAGAACCCACCTGGGAAGGGCTTAGCGTCCTCACCAGAGGAATGAACACACAAGTCAATCCATGGGAGGCACACACCCCGCTGAAGAGCACGGCAAGCGACGTTGGTAAGGTTCTCCTGGTGGCTGCAACATGTGCTTTTCCCTGTGGATGAACTGAGTGGACATTTGCCACATGGGGCTGTCGGCTCCTCCTTCAGAACTGAGGGACTTCTCACCCTGATCTGCGAGGAGTGGCGGCAGAGGGCCTCCTGTGCCAGCCTCTGTGGGGGCTGCTGCAGCTGCAGAGGGCCACCTTGCCAGGGCCAGACCCCTCCCAGGACACCCCACTTATCCTGATTCATTGACGTGACACCCCCTTGCCCACGCAGGCAGGTGTGAGGGGTTATCCTGTCCTCAGAAGTGCTGCCAAGGTCACCTGCGATTGCTTATGGCCTGTGCTGCAGCCCGGCTTCTCCTTCTGCCACATCTGCCTCCTGGATTCTCTTCCCCAGACTTTGGTCCCCAGAGCCCTTTAAACCTCCTGTGTCACCTGCTCCTCAGAGTCTGTTCCTCAGAACCCAATCTGCCATGCTGCACTGGGTTATTTACAGGTTTTTTTCTTTTCTTTCTTCTTT
>NW_007727033.1:50656-53914 GCF_000696425.1 Galeopterus variegatus
TTTTTTCTTTTCTTTCTTCTTTTTCTGTTAACTAGAAACAGCCTGTGAGAATGGTTTTTCTGTAGGTCATCTGATGACTGTGATTTTTAAAAATGCTTGATTAGAGGGGTCTTCTCACAAAGGCTTATGGAGTGATTAGGGCAGGCTGGGAGCTGGGAGCGAGGGGATGGTGTGGGGTGAGACTCCCCTTTCCCCTTCTCCCTCCCCCATCTCCTCCTGTACCTGTCTTCCCCTCCCTCTTCCCCCTGTGAGTATCCAGCCCCCAGCTTTGCTCTCTCCCACCCGCGCCAGGGTCCCTCCTTGCACCTCCATTCCTGGTTACGAATCTCCATCTTCTTTCTCCTTTTCCCCTCCAGTCCTGATGGAACTTCTAGGTCTCAGGCAGGCCTAGGCACGATGTCTCTGACCCGTTGGGATCAGTGTGGCTTGGGGTTCTGGTCAGACCTCCATAAAACCCCCTAACTTGGTCACCCACCTTCAGTGGGTGTTTTGCTTGGGTGAGGAGTAGAAATTCCCTACTGGAAAGGGAGGGTGAGACAGTGGGGAGAGTGAAGAAGTGGTTTCTGATTTCACCATCATTTCCTCCTGGGGTTTCTTAGGAGGAAACTTTCCCTTCCCCCAACCCCAGTGGGAGGGATGTGGTGTGAGAAGAGGGAAGAGCCTGGCCCAGGAGAGCCCAGCAGTAGCTTGAGTCTTCTGGAGCCTTGATTTATTCCCAGGGATGAGGCCTCTCCAGGCCCAGATGTGGAGCCTGCAGCTGGAGGGTCCCATATAGGCCAAGGCCTTCCAGTTTCTCCCCAGGCCTCCTGCTTCCCCAAGGGAGGCCCTTGCCTTCCTCTGCAATTTGTCCCACACAGCAGGGGTAGCTGGCTTGGTTCTGGCTGTGGCTCTGAATCCCCTCCCCAGGGATTGCCTGCTCCTCACTGTCCTCCCCACCCCAGCTTAAGAAGACGACCCATGGCCGGGGAGGTTACATACCTGCTGCTGCCTGTGCTGCTGGTGCTCCTGGCCTCAGGTGAGGGGCCGGGGAGGGGCCAAGGGCAGGCGCTAGAAGGACAGGGTGAGAGAAGGGGAAGATGGGCAGATGAGGTGGGCATGATGGGGCTGTGTGGGGGGTAGGGCAGGGAACAGGGTGGCACCATGGCCTGAGGACTGCTCTGGATCATACCACAAGTGCAGGCTTCTCCCTGGGGAGGGAGGCCCTCATCTCCAAGCCCTGCCGTGACAGGTGGGGGGAGACCCTGACCTGATGGTTTCTTCGCAGGCTCCTGGGCACAGATGGCAGAGTTGCTGCATAAACTGGAGGGTGAGACAATCTCTGTGAGATGCCCGTACCAATGTTACCAGGCTTCAAGGAGGAAAGTCTGGTGTAGGCAAACATCAGTGGACAGATGTTTCACATTAGTGGACAGTTCCAGGCCCAGGGCTTGGGGGTCTCGATACTTCATCCAGGATGATCGCAACTCTTGCCACTTCACTGTCACCATGACTGAGCTCACGGTAAAGGACTCGGGATTTTATTGGTGTGGAATCCATGAATCTTACAGAATAATTCTCGGAATCATCCATCTGATGGTATCTCAAGGTGAGTTCTTCCCCTTCTTTTTTTAAAATTATTTTTATAATACGTACATTCTAAGATGTTGTTGGGTTGGGGGAGGATGGAAGGGGGAGCAGGGCTGGCCTGCAGCTGGCTCTGGCACTGGCCTAGTTGTGGTTGGCAGTGGGTGGGCTGAAGCCCATGGCCGCCGCCTCAGGACACCGGGGACTTCTGGTTCTGGCTCTAGCTCTGGCCTGGTTGCCTCTTCCCCTTATGTGTGAGTCAGACTTCCTGAATCACAAGATGTTAGAGCTGGTGAGGACCCTAGAAATCGTGTTCTTCAACCCTCTCTGTCATAGCTGAAAACTGAGGCACAGGAAAGAAAAGCCCCTTGCCCAGGTCACCTGCCGGTGAAGGGCAGAACCAGTGCCAGAACTCAGGCCTCCTAACTTCTGGTAGGTTCTTCCTTCCACATCACACATTTCTCTTGACAGTTTTGCTGCTATTAATACGACTTCTCCATTTATTTGGAATGATCCTAAAGCTTCCCCATGCTTGAGCCCAGCTGGCTTAATGGTCCATCCTGAAAACCCTACCCCTGACCCTAACTCCCAACTTTCTACCAAAGGGCTGTGGGGTCCATTGCATAGATGGACCACAGAGTAATGGGGGTGGGGGGTCAAGAAATGACAGACAGGAGACAGCTAGATAGTGAGGCAGACGTGGGGCTTTGGGGGTGAGGCTGGGAAGTGTAGCAGCCTAGGGCTCAGGGGTCCTGGGCCTCACCCTAGACCTGCCCCTAACAATTGAGAGCCCTTAAACTTGGAATGAGAAGTTTGGGGTGACCACTAAGCTTGAGGTCCCTGGGGATTCCTTCTGAAAATTGCAGAGTTGCAAAGCTCCCCTGCATTTACCTGTGGTGGTCAGGGCTTGAATGGCACCTCCCAGACACCCTGAGCCTGCCCAGCCATTTGGTTACATGGGTGCCTATAGGACCCAAAATCAGCAACTGGGTCATTCACTGCCCAAGCTCTGGTTTAGTGCACATTCCATGTAGGGCATGGAGCTCTGGAAGGGGAACCAAAAACCTTGATATCGCATTCTGTGCTGATGGAACCCACAGCCCAGCCAGAAAGACAGATGTGTGAATACAGGCTTATGATACAGGGTGGCAGGTGGCATAATAGAGGCATGTTGGATGGAGGCCCAGCAAAGGGAGGGATCACATTACTGGAGAAGGCCAAGGAATGCCCCTCATCCCTGGAGGACTCCACGGAGGAGGTAACACCACCCAGGCCTTGTAGGATGAGCAGGAATGTATCCAGGGGAGACAAAAGGAGTGGTGGGGGGAGGCTTTAAAGTTTGAAAGTGCATGACAGGCTCAAATAAAAACAGAGGAGACCATACAATATAACCAATATACAAGTGACGATGTGATATGTCATCTAAAGCCACTCGCACTGTGGTACCTCAGTGTGAAGGAAATCCAGCACCACGCAGAGTAACTCTCCCATTTGTCTGCAGGGCATATGCTATCTCAGGGTCCTCACTTGGTCCAGAGATGTGTGTGTGTTCCTCCTACCCAGGCCTGGGGCTGCACGTGGGAAGCCCTGGACTATGGGGCAAACAGAGGGTGCCCCACTCGCTGTCATCTCTTACAGCTTCAACTCGACCTGCCCCGAGGAGCACCAGAACACCAGCCCTGGCCTCTGCCACCA
>NW_007727033.1:54080-58272 GCF_000696425.1 Galeopterus variegatus
ACAGCTTCAACTCGACCTGCCCCGAGGAGCACCAGAACACCAGCCCTGGCCTCTGCCACCAGCCCTGTCATTGACAGGTACTGTCAATGACATCCCTACCCCGTCCTCTCAGCCCTCCATTTCCTCTCACTCTCTGTTGACTGTGCCAAATGCCCCCAACAACTACACTGCCACAGATGCCCAGCTCTCAGGGGAAGGGATGAGGTCAGATAGGTCAGCTCAGTTCTCTTCACCTGAGCCTCAGTTTCTTCATCTGCAAAATGGGGCCGATAACATCAGGGTTTTTGTAATAGAAGTGTGTTGACATTTGGAGCCAGATAATTCTCTGTTGTAGGGGGCTGTCCTGTGCACTGTACGATGTTTAGCAGCATCCCTGGCCCTTACTAATTAGATGTCAGTAGCACAGATTTCCCCCTGAACACTCATATGTGACAACTAAAGATGTCTCCAGACATTGACAGGTGTGCCTTGGGGGACACAACTGCTCCCAGTGTGGAATCACTATCTTACAGGGTTGTTGTGAAGGTTAAATGAGATTGTGGATTTGAAGGGCCTAGCCCAGTGCCAGGCTCCCTGTTGGTCAGCCGAGAGAAGGGCACCTCAGGGGAGACCTGGGGTGGGACAGCCTGGTGCGTCAGGAGAGGGGTGGCTTTCCAGGCAGGACACTGGGCGGAACTCTGACTTTCGTCACCTGTCTGGTCCTTCTTCCAAAGCCCCCCCAGCCACTGGAAGTTCATCATCCCTGGCGTGGTGGTGGCCGCCCTGCTGCTGCTGGCGCTTGCCCTCCTCATGGCCCTGTACCTCAGGAAAGCCCGAGGAAGAGCCGGGAAAGGTGAGCCCCCTGTCGCTGGCCTGGGAGGACGACCGAGTGTTTAGCCATATCTAAGGCAGCCCGAGAGCCACGGGACAAGGCTTACTACGCTCATTTTACCCTCAGGGAAACTGAGCCCGAGAGGTGAAATGGCCAGCATCTCCAGGAGCCCTCATGTCTCCCTCCCCGTTGCCAGAGCGGCAGGTGGTCCCCAGGGTGGCCCAGTTCTCTGCAGGGGCTCGAGGTCACCTCACCTGAACCCAGTGCAACTCAGCAACAATTTGCCTAAATCTAGGTGTGCTCATATCTATTTTGGATCATAAATTTTGCCTTTTTAATTTTTTCGTTAAGGATTTTTCTTAAATTTATCTAAAGAACTTTCTGGTTAATGGTATTGCTTTTAAGTTGTTGCTTTCATTTACCACTTTTGTCTTAAAAGCACTTCAAGGACTTTTTAATCTTCAAAGTTTTTAGCATTAATCACACGTGAAATCTACAGCATTTTGTGCAAGGTTTATCAGATTGGTCCCTTTTGATGAATCCTGACTCTTTTCTTGCTGTTTTTCATGGGTTGTTTTGTTGGGTCCATATGTACGATGTGCTTATTAACCATATATCCTCAAGATGTTTCTGTTGACAACATGACCGAAATATGTGAGTGGGTCAGAGCCACACTGGCCCTCATTTGTTTTAATTTTTCAAGCTATAAAAATCCTAAGGGAGGAGTAGCTTATAAAATTTCATATACATATTATTTAAACTGTGTAAAATCAATTTAGTGGGCCACAATAGCATGCTTTATAAAATGAAATAGAACAGCAAAGTATCAAAATGCTTTGCACATTTTTTCATTTTTTTCAGGAGCGCGTGTGCGTGAGTTTGTGTAGGTGTGAGAGACTGTGTGTATTTGTTTATGTAGGTAAATTGTGATTTGAATTGGGGTTCCTAGTTCGAAAAGTTTGAAAGACATTGCTAAACATAACTTCATCAGCAAATAGATTATACCTGAATTTGAAGTTTAAATTTGGAATTTTCAGTGACCTGGAATTCTTAATTAACTTTACTATGCAAGTTAACGATCGGCAGACAGTTGTTTTTCTCCTTAGCATCCTTGAGCAGTGCTCTGTGCTGGGCTCTTGCGACCTCCCTAGGCAGAAATGTGTGCCCTGACCAAGCTGAGGCATCTCCCCATCAGGGTCCCTTCTGCCCAGCCAGGACCCCCCCGCCCCTCCCCCTGATTTCCATAGAAGCTGGGAAGGATCTGGTAGGGAGAAGCTGCCCTAACTTTGACTGTTTTCTTTGGAGGTGAGGATGGATCCCACCACGTCTATGACGACATTGCAGCACAGAAGGAGCCCACAGTGAGTAGGAAGGACTCTTCCCCTGCACTCACAGAATCACAGCTTTCCTGGGTGCCTTTGTTATTACTGTTTTTTTTTTTAACTTCCTGGCTGCTCTTACTCATAGTTTCTATTTACTCGAAATCTGGACTCACACTGGTGACTGCCCCCGCTGCCTCGTGGCCTATCTACACGCTTCCTCTCCCCGCATTTCCCAATCAAATCCCTTAGAGTGAGAGAAGTTGGCTAATCCAGCTTTTCACCATTAGCCCCATGGAGACAGCTGGTTTTTTTTTTTTTTTTTTTTTTTTAAAGGTCATGAGCCAGCCCATGGGTTGGCTGCCACTGGCCCAATCAGCTGTGAAGAAGGGTGTCACATGGCAAATGAAAAGGCTCCCTAAGACACTCTCTCAGCAGGGGCTGGGGACTGGGCAGTTTGTCTTGGGTGGGTCTAAAGATCCAAGACTCTTGGAATCACAGAATCACAGGACTGGGAAGATCTAAAGTCATCTGGGCCAACCCTCTGTGTAATGCTGGAGTCAACTCTACAAATAACACCCCTACCAAGTGCTCTTCTAGCTCAGTGCTACTCAAACCTGAGTGTGCATAAAACTCACTTTGAGAGTTTCTGGGCTCCACCCCTTGAGGCTTTAATAGGTCCAGGGTGAAGCCTGACTATGCAGTTTTAGCAAGCTTCCAGGTGACGTTTGTGCTGCTGGTCCATGGACCACACTGTGCAGCCTTCTCTAGCCCATTCTTAAACATGTTTGGTGATGGCGACCTCATTGCCTTTAGCAGCAACTTTTTCCAGCTATTCATTCCCAGAGGTTCTGCAGAATCAATATCTTGTCCCACATCTTTTCCCTGTCCCTGCCCTCCACCCAGCTTTCAGCACCTAAAAGGGCCACTGACCACTGTAGCCGTGACCTATACAATGGACATCTTGTCTTCTTTGATTCCCAGGGCTTCAGTCAGCCGATGGTCTCTGATGAGGACACTGAGGCTATCTGTTATGCCTCACTCATACACCTAAACCAATTCAGCCATGAGGACTCCATCTATGCCAACACCAACCCCAACTTGAAGCCAACGCCTGACCCACTTCTGTCTGTGGAATATGCCAGCATTACTGGAAATGGTCCCCGGCCCTCAAAATCAGCAGCTCCAGAGGGGGAGCCAAGGAACTGAGGGCAGAATTCAGTGGGCAGTGAGCACTTACTAATGCTCACAGGTACAGAGCTGCTCCACTAGGGATGGGAGACTTCCCTGTGGTACAGACAGCTACATAGCAGAGGCCACGCCCTCCTGCAAGGGAGGTAACGAAACAGGAGCAAAGGAGAGTCCTCATCAAACCAGAGGGCAGAAGCTGTGAGTTTCAGGGCTTTAATGGGCAGGCTGTGGGGATGACAGAGAAAATTTTTGGACACCTTTCATCTCCCTTCCCAGGGTCTGGAAAGAGTGCCATCAGGACAGAGTCCAACTAGACAGGGGCTTGGTACCCAGTGCCTCTCAGTAACCCAATTCTTGCCTTGCTCTATAACTAGCACTTCCTTCCTGACCAGGGGCGATGAAATCCTGATAGACTGTGCAAGGTCCTCGACTGGTGCCTTAGTCTGTTCTCTGCTGCTATAACAGAATACCTGAGACTGGATAATTTGTAATGAAGAGAATTTATTTGGCTCACAGTTCTGGAGGCTGTGAAGTCCAAGAGCATGGCGCAAGCATCTGGCGAGGGCCTTTGTGCTGTGTCATCCCCTGGTGGAAAGCAGAAGGGCAAACAAGAGCACGAGACAGAAAGGAGACCGAGCTCAGATCCCAGGATCCCACTCCAATGATAATGGAATTAATCTTCTCAGGAAAGTGGAGCCCTCATGACCTTATCACCTCTGAAGGTCCCACCTCTCACACTGTTAGCAGTGCATCTCTCCTGGAGAACCCCACCCTTAGCTGTCCTGTCAGGGTTCTAGCCTGGCTGGGAACTTCTTTTTTTTTTTTTTTTTTGTCTTTTTCCATGTCCGGCAATGGATCGCAACCCTCAGTG
>NW_007727033.1:61125-67112 GCF_000696425.1 Galeopterus variegatus
GTTTTATGGGCCAGGCCTGGAAGGGGCAAACCTGATTTCTTCCAGAACCCAGTCGTGTGGCCACCTCTAACTGCAGGACAGGCTGGACAATGGAGCCCAGCTAAGCTCTCAGGAGGAAATAGTTTGGTGAACAACTACTGAGTCTCTTCCAAGAGTCAAGACACTGTGAAATAGAAGTTGTTAATGTCAGTTCTAAATCCTTTGGGAAGCTGTCCTGGGGTTCAGCAGTTTGACCTGTCCTTTCTTTCCTGACTGCTGCTGAAGTCGTCTCCTGCCTGAGCTGCTTTCCCTCTGCAACCCTTACTGTCCGTCTCCAAACAAGCCCCTTCCTCCACCTACTGCAACTACCACATGTGTAACCCGTGTACAGCTGGACTTCATGACGCTCCTGTCCTCCATGGAATTTCATTCTAGGAATCCAGGCTGACACCAACAAAAAGTCTTCAAAATAATCTAAAACTTACTCTGTCTTTCAAGGAAACACACAGTGTAAGTTGTCAGAGTTCGTACATATCTTGTAGTCAACACCTGACAGCTACCTTCTCACTCGCATCTCCCAATCAAATGTGTCCTCCAGCTGGGTTTTCCTGGCTCTTTAATCCTTTGCCCACACAGAGGTAGGTCATTAGTGTCTCCACAGAAGGAGACAAGTGTCCTCAGAAATCAACAAGTTGGGTCTGAGGTAGGTGAAAATATTAATCCTGCATTGCCTCTGGTCTCTGATATCCCAGGTCTTCATTTTTAGGCATTGCCATGTTTAAAGTGGTGGAGATGGTGTGCAGATGTGCGGCAGGAGATTGACCAAAGGTGGGGTCTGCTACACGATAGTAGCCTTGGAATAAGGAGGAGTGATCACAGGCCAAGCTGAATGAGCTTGCTATGTCTACTAACATACTCAGATGAGCCTCCCAACGCTCTACAAAACATTAATGCTTTAAGGGTCATTAATAAGTATTATGTGAAAATAATCCATGTTGTTAACATATGTTCTCCAAATGTTTTAATGTAAAGAAAAGTAAGACATGTTTATCACAATTTTCAATAGCCAATATTAGGAACTGTTAATATCCATTATAAGACTGATTAAATAAGTTATGCTGTATTTTCGCCAAGAAATATTATATATACATTATAAAGAATGAAGTAAAACTGTATCTGTTGGTATGTAAAGATGTCCCAGATATATTAAATGAAAAAGTGCAAGCCACAAGCTAACATCTAGCATGAACTCATTTGTGTGTGTATAGCCACAGAGAAAAGACGAGGTGAATTAACACCTAACCATCAATAGTGATTATCTCTGGGAAACGGAATTAGATGAGTAAAGAAAAATTCCACTCAATAAAATTGTTAAGAAGTCTGGCTCTGGTTCCAGACTACCTGAGTGTAAATCCATGTTCCACCTTTTTACTAGGTCCGTGATCCTGGGCAAAATGTTTAATTTCTTTCAATGTCAGTTACCTGGATCAATAAGATAATTACCTACCTCATAAGTAATGATACAGTATATTGCCTGTGGTATTAATGCATTGCACATAATTAATACATTCATTAGTGTCAACATAATAATTACTACATTAATACATAATGATGTTCTAATCTAAACTGCTTACAACAATGCCCAATGTATAGTGAGCTCTCAATAAATGCTAGTGTTTTAAGTGGTGGCATTCTGGGCAAATTTTACCTTTTTAGAGTGAATTTTTCACATAAAAATTTTTATAATAGTTTTTAAAAGATTTTCAAAATGCTAAGGTATTTTGTATAGGTAATAGACACAATGTCTTCTTAAAGCTGTGCCCCACTTAAGTACGGCAGATGACATTGGGAGAATTGCCTGTGCCTGAAGTTATGATGTTTTGACTGCATAAATAGTATTTACCAAGCAACTATTGATATCATTGATATATGTCATCTGCTTAATAAGTTCTGTTATATTTAAGTGAGTCATAATTTCAATAGGTCTTTAAAATTAATTTCTCTGTATTGCTATTTTTTCAAATTCTACTTAAAAGTCTTGGAGAATCAATTAAATTTTGCAGCAATTGATTTGTCTGCAGGACTGTTTTTACTTTCTACTCTAATTGAGGCTCAAATTACAACTCCAGAGCCTCTGCGGATGTCCCCAATATTTATAATAGTTTTAAAAGGGTTTCATGGTTAGACAGTGTTAAAATGCACATTGGTCTCAGGACTTATTTTCTTAGTTGATCCCAAGCCACCCAGTGTGCTGTGGGTATAAAGGGAAGGACCTGTGACCCAGCTCAGACCAGGACATTACAGGGAAACAGCGCCACCGTCTGTGAGGTCCACTAATGCTGGCGATGGGAATCAGCACCTTCCTGGAGGAACTGTTTTCTTTCTCTTCAGAAAGGCAGCCCTTCTCTAATGATCTTTCACTTTAAAGGTGCCATGATCTGAAAGTTTGTCCCCTCCAAAGCTCATGTGGAAGCTTGATTCTCAATGTGGCAGTGTTGAGAGGTGGGGCTTTTTGGAGGTGACTGAATTGTGAAGGCTGTGCCCTCAATGACATATTAATCCATTCCTGGATTAATAGATTAATGGGTTAGTGCACGAGTGGGTTGTTAGGGGAATGGCGCTCGTGGCTTTATAAAGACAATGAGTGAGCAGTTTTAGACACTCTTGCTCAGCCCTTGCCATGGGATTCCCTGTGCTGCCTCAGGACTCTGCAGAGAGTTCCCACCAGGAAGACCCTCACCAGATATGCCCCTCAGATTGTGGACTTCCCAGCCTCCAAAACTGTAGGAAATAAAATTTGTTTATTTATAAATTACTCGATTTCTGGTATTCTGTTATAAGCAACAGGAAATGAACTAATACATAAGGCATTAAACGTTCAGCCATGGCAGGGCCAGTCTTCAGTTGGCAGATCTCTGTGGTCAAAGCCTGGGTCCCCATCTCATCCTATAGGCATCTTGACTTTTCTACTCACACTCAGACCAGAAGCCTGACTGCGACTTTCTGTCCTAGATGGTATGGCCACACATGTCCCAATTCTCTCTGGTAACTGATTTGAGGGCCTCCCTTCATTCCACTAATTCAGGGTATTGCCCATGTAGAAACCAGCCACTACAGATGTACAATATCAACATCACTTCCATGTCCAGCAGCAAAGAGGCAGCACCTTCCCAACACCCAGCATAATACCTGGCACATAGTAGGTGCTTGGAAAATATTTGTGGAAAAAGTGAATTTGCCCCTGGGGAAGAGCTACTCCAGGCTGTCTCAGTCCCCCTGTAAGAGTGAAAGGAATGCCAAGAAGGACAGGGTAGCTGTAAGCCAAGTTCCTTTCCAGAAACAGATGTACACACAAAAGGATTTAATTGCTGATAATGTAAATGAGGTTCTTTACAGAAGAGTGGATAAGGATAAGGGAACCAGCAAGGGATGGTGATATTCCCTTTGGGTCTGCACACTTGGCTGGGCCCACCAGCTGCTGTCAGACTAGCCTGTTGTCTGCCTGCCTGTGACCAAATCCAGCCCCACCACACACACACACACGCTCCCCTGGAGAGGTAGCCTTCCTTGAAGAGGAGAGTCATGGCCCTGAACAGGAACTCAGATCCTCAAGTTAGAAAATATGAGATGTTAAGAATGGAAGATGGTACAAATACAAAGAGAGATGTAGGAAAAAGGGTCAAGTCTAAGAGGGGTCAGAGATGGGATAAAGGTCAGGACTTGAAGGCAGGGGTTTGGATCCAGGAAAGAGAGACCAGTATCAAAAAAAAAAAAAAAAAAAGCAGTACAGTATCAAAGAGGAAATGGCGAAGGGAAAGTCTTAAGTGGCTGCTAATCAGTGACTGACATTTGTGGGCTCCAGTGTTTGTGGTTGATGTCCCCAGTCAAGGGTGGGGTGGACTCTGCTGACCACCCCCTTGAAACCACTTCTCAGGCAGGACTGGGCAAGGGCTTTCCCAGATAGGGCTGATGGTGTGCCCTGGTAGAGTTTGAGTGGTTCCAGCTTTGAGAGGCCTGCTCCCGTGCCAGCTGTTCTAGACACAGCCTCATCCCAGCCTAGCACTGGCCATGGTCCTACAGGAGGCTGGTGCCTTCCTGGCTGCTCAGGTTGGCCAGAGTGGGGATAGGAGGATAATGGAGGATCTGAAAGAGGGTGAGGATGCTCACATCTAAAGGTCTTGATTTATTCCTGGAGAATAAAGAGAGGAAGAGTGTAGGTGTGTGTTTGAGGAGGATGATGACTGGATAGCTACTATAGAGTTTACTAGGCAACCTCCAGGAATTCTGAAAAGAATTGCTCAGCAGCTGTGAAGTCTCAGCCATAGTTAGACATCAGGTATGTGGCACATGTCTAGTCATGCTCTGACTCTGGGGCTTTCCCCAGCAGTGGTCATCATCATAGCCAGGAACACTGAGGCTCCAAGAGACCCGAATTCTCTAGCACAGTGACCGCACATGTGTGGTAATTGAATGCATGCATGCCTCAGTGAATGATGGGGTTCAGCTGTGATGACAGAGGGAAATGATCTCTGTGCCCAAATGTGAGGTGCCAGGTAGCTTTGAACTCAGATTTAGCAAAGGGAAAGGAAGGACTCAGTGCTTGGGAATGGGGTGGTGCAGAAATGTTCCTGTGCTCAGATATGAGGGTCAGGGAATTGAATCATGAATTAGCACAGGTACAAAAAGATATCCATGTGCTGTGAGTTATCAGTAAAGATTTCTTGGCACCTAACTTTTGCTATGGGGTTTAAAGGAACAAAAATGACCCTTTCCTCAGGTAAAAAGGAAGGGGGAGAAGGGGCCAAAATGAAGCATAAATGGGCCGGAAAGTAAGATAAAGATTTATGGAACTTCTGAGTTCTTTAATGTGTTTTCTGTTTTTTGTTTCTGCCTAAGATATCAAAAGCCAGAAACATTTAAAGTATCACTGTTGTGAGGCACCCTCCCAACAGAAATGCACTTACATGCCACTCATGCAGAAAAGGGCAGTTGATTCACTCCAGCTGGCCAGCGACCACTTCCCAAGGAGCAACCAAGGAAGAGCGGCCCCAGACCTTGATCTTGTGGGATTTTTAACGGCAAAAACTACATCCTGTTGGCACACGTGTTTGTCCAGGTGCACAAAGCAAGCTAGGGAGCTAGTTCTCTTTCTTTAATGTGTTTTCTGATTAATTCAAGACTGTCTCTAATAACACCCGAATGGTTGGTATAGAAACAAGGGGCTTTCCTAGAGCCATATATAATCCACCTTGTTAGTCTGATTGTGTGGGTTATATATGGGTACAGCTGCTGCGCATTCAGATCGGTCCAGCCTCTATGTAGGACACAATGACCACGGCAAAGAGGAAAAAATTAACTTTTTACAACATTGTCAGATTGACCACTTGGTGCAAATTTTTTTTAATCAAAGCACTTTACATTTTAAAATTGTTTTTTAATTGGAAAAACTCTTAATAAACTAGGAATAGAAAGCACTTTCTCAATCTAATAAAGTGTGTCTACAAAAAGCCCACAGCTAACATCATACTTAATGGTGAAAAACTGGGTGCTTTTCCCATAAACTGAGGAATAAGGCAAGCATGCCCATTCTTGCCATTTTTATGCAGCATTGTATGGGGCCAGCATTGTATGCTAGCCAGTCTACTCATGACAAAGAAGGAGGTTCAGATTGGAAAGGAACAAGTAAAACTGTCTTTATCCATAGATGGTATGGTCCTGTGTGTAGAAAATACTGAGGAATCCATACAAAAATCTACTAGGACTAAATGTGTTTGAGGACCTGAGATTAAAATGAAAAAAAGCAATTGTACTTTTATATACTAGCAACGGACAGTCTGAAAATGAACTTAACAATTTCATTCATAATAGCATTGAAGAGAATAAGATGTTTAGGAACAAATTTAACAAAAGCATGCAAGACTTGTCTGTTGAAAACTACAAAATATGGCTAATAGAAATTAAAGACAACCTAAATAAATGCAAGGACATATCATGTTTATGGACTAGAA
>NW_007727033.1:67122-85815 GCF_000696425.1 Galeopterus variegatus
TGTAGATATAATTATTTCCATTTTACAGATGAGGTTATAGACTAAAAGAAATTAGTGCCCAGGTTTTACCTCGGTGAAGTCGATTTCCCAGTGTTTGCCAGGGTTGGTTCCTTGCGTTCTGGTTCCAATGGATGCCTTGATTTTGGCCCTGGATTTACTTGTGAGCAAATTTCATATCTAGTAACAATGTCTTTTGTTATTTTGTCAAGATCTTGGATGTAACAATGTTTTTAAAAGTTCAGTTAATTTTGCAGATCCAAGGTGTGTTCCTTGATGTATCTGTTTAATCAGCAATCTGCCTAGAGCCCATGGCAAATAAATCCTGTGGTCTGGCACAATTTTCTAATTCATGGCATTGTTGGAGACTTTTAAGATCTTAGCATGTTTTACTTCTTCTTTAGTATAATGGGGAGTTGGTGGCAATTGATGTGCCAGAATGACTATTAAAGAGCCAAATAGCCCCACTGGTTTTAATGTGGCCTCTTTGGCAGTCAAATCTGTAGCAGCGTTGCCTTGGGTCTGGAGCGAGTTATCTTTCTGGTGCCCCAGACAATGTATGACGGCCACTCTTTTTGGATACCATATGGCCTTAAGGAGGGCTAGTATTTTTGTTTTATTATTTATGGCCTTAAGGAAGGCTAGTATTTTTGCTTTATTGTTTGTTTGTTCTTTTATTTATTTTCTGATGTTAATAGTCCTTTTTGTTTGTATAAGGCCCTGTGAACATGGGCAGTGGCAAAAGCATTTCTGTTGTCAGTATATATGTTAACAGCTTTATCTTTTCCATGCTTTAAAGCCTGTGTTAGGGCTGAGTTCAGCCTTTTGAGCAGATGTTCTTTGGCTTAAGGCTTGAGCCCAAATGACCCAATCTAAAGTTACGTGACCTGATCTAAAGTTACCATGGCTGTCCTGGCATGCCTGATGCCATTGGAGATGAAACTGCTTCCATCAGTGAACAGCATTTCATTAGGCTCTGTCTAGGGCACATCAGTCAGGTCCGGCTGGAGGCCTTGGAGAGTCTCGATTGTTTCAAGGCAGTCATGGACAGGCTTGGTTGGGTTGTCACCTGGGAGGAGGGTAGCCGGATTTAGAGCCCCAGTTTTTAGGGGCTGATCTAAAGCCTGATACTGGGTGAAGTGGGAGTTGGTGAGCCAATGTTCAGGTGTGCTTTGTAAGAGAGTCTGTACAGAGTGGGGAGCCACTAAGCATATGTCTTGTTGGCCTCTCTTACCAGTAAAGCAGTTGCCATTATGGGTCAGAGACAGGTTGGCTATCCTGTGGCTACACTGTTCAACCTCTTGGAGAGGTAGGTGATAGGACTTTTCTATGGCCCCAGGGCTTGGGTGAGCACCCCCTTGGCAATGCCTCACAGCTTGGCAACAAACAGGGTGAAGGGCTTCATCAAATAAAATTGGGGAATTTTTAAATCCTTGGGGGAGGTGAGTTCAAGTTAATTGTCCAGAGTATCCTCCCCCAGTTTCAGTCCATTCAAAGGCAAAGAAAGGTTGGCTTACTTCAGCCAGTGGGAAGCTGAAAAAGGCATCTTTAAGATCTAGCTTTTTGGTTTGTTTCTCTTCTGGACTATCTCTGTCGTTAAAGACCCTCTGGGCAATTTCAACCCGCTCAGATAACAATTTTCCTTTAAATCCTACCTATCTTTGAAGATTTCTCCTAATGTCTGGGGCTGACTGGGTAATAAAGGCAATATTTATTGCCCACCGGTTTTCTGGGGTCTCAGGGTCCACAGGAGTGTAGGTCCTGTAAGCCTCCATAAGGCATTCCAGGAAAGCGGCGGGGGTTTTGTTTGGTCCCTGAATAGTTTCACTTACTTTTGATAGGTTAGTGGGCTTCCGGGCTGCTGTGTGGAGTCCCCTAAGGAGAGTCTGGCAATACAGGTCAAGAACCCCCTTACCTTGGTCCATGTTTGGGTCCCACCCAGGTCTGTTAAAGGGGAACCTGCATTTGAGGCAAATGGGGTCATCAGAGGGTCAGCCGTCATGACCAGTAACAGTTTTCAGGGCCTCCCTCTGGATCCACTGGCGTTCTTCTGATGTGAAGAGAGTCTGCAGGAGCTGCTGACAATCATCCCATGTAGGCTGGTGGGTAAAGAAAAACAGTCTCCAAGAGGGAGATGATGCCCTGAGGTTTTTCTGAGAAAAAAGGAATTCCAGGATCAGGTGGGGGAGTGAGAGGAGGGTTTGGAGGAACATCAGGGAGAGGCGGTGCCACTCTGAGTACGGGAAAACAGGCAAAGAAAGTCCAGAAATACACCCATAGTTCTGGTCAATTGGTTTTTAACAAAGTTGCCAGAGCAATTCTTTAGGAAAAAGCTATGTGTATGCCCTGAAAACTATTTACACTACCATTTAAATATTTTATTTATATCTACCTAAGTGTTGGCTCTGATAACTGTTACACTGTGGAATTAATAAGGCTGTATATTTTTTTAAAGTAATGAACAGAGTATGCTTTCTTAGCTGCCTAATTCACATTTTTCTGAGGTATTTTGTCAGTTAATGCTTTCAACCAATTTAAAAGTAATGTTTTCCCCATTTTCTCCATGAGTGGAAAGAATGCAAACAAACCTGTGTTTAACAATAAGGTCAGCATGACATAAAGTAACAAAAGCCAATAAATTGAAAATGAGGTTCGGCCGAGCCCGTGGCGCACTCGGGAGAGTGCGGCACTGGGAGCGCAGTGGCGCTCCTGCCGCGGGTTTGGATCCTATATAGGGATGGTCGGTGTGCTCACAGCACTCACTGGCTGAGTGTGGTGCGGCCGGTCTCAAAAAAGGACAAAAAAAAAAAAAAAAAAGAAAATGAGGTTGACATTCTGGGACTAATCTAGCAGCCCTACAACAGTTTTTCAAATTCTTTTATGTCATTGTGGATAAGCCTTGGTGCAGCCTCCATGCAAATGCTGGGAGCTCTGCCTTGGAATGTGGTCAACTCCAAGGAGGTAAACAGATCCCTTCATATGATTTTTTTCTTTTCTTTGTTTACAGTATATTCAGAGATTAAATCATTGCTGTTATGAACTACTGCTGTTTAACTTATCATCAACCTCCCCCCAATTTTTAGATCTTCTCCAGTGAAGGGAGAAGAAATTATTAAAGGAAATACTCTTAGCTTATTTTCAACTTTTAAAGCCACATTGGGTCGTCAGAGGCATCAGAGAGTATGGGAGGCGCTGTGGGGGAGGCACTCTTCTTCAGAGAACCTGGAAGAGAAGGCTTAGTTAAAAGCACAAATGCTGTTCTATTTCCATTCACCTTGGGGCTTTTTTTTAAGGCACCTTTTTAGTCATGACGGCTTGTCAGAGATTATATCAATCCAAACCTGTATGTAAGGGGGTTGTCCCACAGACCTGTTTGGAGGAATTTTGTCCCATTTGTTATATAAGACCACAGTTAGTGACCGACAAAAACACACAACTGGCAACACACAAAAGACAGATAAGTGGCCACACCCAAAATTATTCTAAGATATCCACAGACACAACAATCACAATGACAAAGATGAACAAGAAACACAGAAACACAGAAACACAATTCCTATTGACTTGCAAGTCCCAAACCCAAATCCAAATTACCAATGGGCCCAGCAACATCTCAGGAGCCCAAGGACAAGGGGATTTAATGCTGCATCCAGCCTCCCACTAAGTCCAACAATTGGTGCACTGTCCCTTACTGAGATCTCACCTACCTGGGGAGAGAGCAAAGTGCCCCGTCTGCCTCCAGGGAGAAGAAGAAGAACAGCTTCTCTATCTTCTCCTAGGCGATAAGTGCAGGGAGGGATATACTCATGAGAGAAAGAATCTCTCTGGGGCCTCCAAAATGTTGTGAGGCACCCTCCCACAAAAATTGCACTTACACACCACTTGTGCAGAAAAGGGCAGTTTATTCACTCCAGTTGGCCAGCGACCATCTCCCAAGGAGCAACCAAGGAAGAGTGGCCCCTGGCCTTGGTCTTGTGGGGTTTTTAAAGGCAAAAACTACATCCCATTGGCACACGGGTTGGTCCAGGTGCACAAAGCAAGCTAGGGAGCTAGGTTACAGAAGCCAAGAATGAGCCGTTAGAGCAATCAAGCATACAACTTTTCATTGTGTATGGTTCCTGTTCCCATGTAATAGTTCACTGTGGATGGCTCCTGTTCCCATGTAATGTTTTTCTATGAGAAGGTCAATGGCTTCTCATGTAGAAGGCGGGGTAGTCTGCAGGTCAGACAGGGTAAAATGGAGTTACTTAGGTTAAGCAAGCAATTCTACAGAAGCAGCTAATGTATGTTATGAGGGTGTAGGGAGCTCTATTTCGACACCAAATGTCACAAAATATCTATGTAGTAATTTAACAAAGTATGTGCAAGATTTGTGTGTTGAAAACTACAAAACATTGATGAGAGATACTGTAGAAAAAAATGGAAAGCTAAACTGTTTCTGCAGGTTGAAAGACTCAAAGGTATTAAGCTTCCAGTTTTCCCCCAAACTGAACCACAGGGTCAATGCAATCCCAGTTAAAGGCCTAGTGGGCTTTTTGTTGGTGATGCTGGAGGGGTTAGAAATCAACAAGCTCATTATAAAATTTACATGGCAAAAAGCAAAGTAAATAGAATAGTCAAAACCATATTGAAATAGAGTCATCACTTGATTTCAAAACTTACTACAAAGCTACAGTAAGTAATCAAGACACTGTGATATTAGAGAATGGACAGATATTTAGATTAGTGAAATAGACCTTCATGTCAATGATTTTCACTGTTGGCCACGGAGGACCCCTCTCACTCCTCTGCAGAACACCTGATGCACTCCATGTCAATGATTTTCAACAAATATGCTAAGGCAATCAATGGAGAAAAGACAACATTTCAGTAAATGATATTCATACAATTTGACATCCATATTTAAAAAAAATAAAAGTAAAAAAAAGGAACTACAATTTATATTTAGGAGCACAAAATGTATGCAAAAATTTATTCAAAATGGATCATAAACCAAAATGTAAAGCCTATAACCATAATACCTCTAATAGAAAACGTAGAAGAAAATTTTTGTGACATTGAGGTAGGCAAAATTTCTTAGTAGAACATAAAAAGCACAAGTCATAAAAGAAAAATCAATAGATTGAACATCAGCTTCAAAATCTTCTACCCATCTGAACTTTACTGTTAAGAAAATGAGAAAACCAGCCACAGACTAGAATAAAATATTTGCAAATCACATATGTGATAAAGGACTGATTTCCAGAATATATAAAAAATTTTCACAACTCAATAATAATGATAATAAACAATAAAAAATGGACAAAAGATTTGAACTATACCAAAAATATATACAGATGGTAAATAAGCAATGAAAAGGTGTTCAACATCATTAGTCATCAGAAAAATATAAATTAAAACCAAAATGAGATATTACCTTAAACCTCTTTAAAAAGCTTTTAAAAAACTGACAATTTTAGGTGTTGACAAGGATGCAAGAATGTTACAGCCACTCTTGGAAAGAGTTTGGCAGCTTTATAGAGTTAAACATTCACTTGCATGTGACCTAGCACTCCCACTAGGATTTTATTCAAGGGAAATGAAAACATATGTCCACACAAAATATATGTACATGAATATTTATAGTGGCTCTATTCATAATTGTCTCAAACTGGAAACTACCCAAATGCCTGTGAGCTGGTGAATAGATAAACCACCTGTGGCTCACATGTGCACTGAAATGCTGTTCAGTAATAAAAAGGAATTAATTACTGAGAAGCGCAACTTCATGCATGTTGAGTGCATTAGGACAAGTAAAAGAAGATAGATTCAAAAGGCTACATACTCCATGATTCCATGCATACGACATTCTAGAAAGAGCAGGAAGCTGTAGGAACAGAAGTCAGAGCAGTAATTTTCAGAAACTGGACTGGAGAGGAAGAGATTGGCTAAAAGGGGCACAAGGGAACTTTTTAGGCCGATAGAAATGTTCTGTATTATGTTGTCTGTTACACAGACATTGTGATTGTGATGATTATTACATAGATGTATGAGTTTGTCAAAATTCATACGACTGGACATCTAAAAGGGGTGAAATTTTGTGTATGTAAGTTATATGCCAATAAACCTGACTTTCAGAGAAAGACCTTAGTAGGGTGCCTAGAGAGTGATCTTCAGGGGGTCTCAGACTTCTCATCCCCAGGCCCTGAGGCCAAGGCTGGGCAGGTGGATCTCTAAGTGAAGGACTGTCTTCTGTTCACAATGAACTCCCAAAGTCCAAGCACATTCTCTGTCCATATCATAGACGCATAGTAAATATGAGTCGGTAAATGAATAACAGATCAAATAAGTGAGTGCTTGCAGGAAACTAAAGTAGACCCTGATAACCCACAGGCCCCATGGGCTTCTCCAGCCTTACCTGCCACTGCCCCCAGAACAACTCAATTTCCCACATGCTCCCATTTCTCTTCATATCAAATAAATCTTACACATTTTGCAACTCAATTTCCTGCCCCTGAGCATTGTTTCAAGCCTCCTCCTCCCCATCCCTGACTCACTGGGCCACTTCACACCCTTGTGCCTTTGAACATGCTGGTCCCTGTGCCTGGATCACCCTTCATGGGAACTCACACCTGTGGGAAAACATGCCCTCACCCCAGAACCACAGAAAATGTCATGTCCTGTCATGTAGGATGGTCGGGAGTTCAAGTCTGTGTGTGCACAAAATAAATGTCCATGTGAGCATGTGCACACAGGAGGCACCCAGCTGTTCAAAGGAGGCTAAATGTGGGTAGACAATTCCAGGTGGGAAAGAAAATTCTCCCTCTCATGGACAGCCCATTCTCCCTTTTTTCTGCTAACTAGGGTAATAGTAATAATTAATACTTGGGTGCTTACTGTGTGCCAGGTCCTGTTTGAAAGTGGTTTACCTGTAGCAATACATGTCATCCTCGTGCACTATCATCAGCCCCATTTTACAGATCTGGGAACTGAGACACAGAGGGGTTATGGACGTGTGCTTTCACACACAGGAAGTGAGAAGGAAGGACTTGAAGCCAGGAAGCTGGCTCTGGAGCTGTGTTCTTAACTGCTGCCACACTGCTGGAAGGGTCTGAGTGAAGGTCCTGGCCTCTGAGTGGAGCAGCTGTTCTTCATCCCTTATGAGGATGGAACCAGAAGATGGCAGGCACTGCAACTGGCAGAGGGTTTGAATACAGCTGTGAGGATAGTGATCCCTGGGCGAAATTCCTCTGCAGGGAGACTGAGGCAGCCACCAACTCTGACCAACCCCAGCCGGGTAGGATCTCACATTCTGAGATCCTCAGCCTCCTTCTGCCAGTGCCGACTCCTCCTCTCTCCCCTCCCCCGTCCCACACTCTCTCCCTGAATCATAAAGCCAGACCCCAGTCCCGACTATTGCTCAATCCCCAGGAGCCCAGTTCCTGTGGGCAGCGCCTGACGTGCATGACCCTCTCTTTTCTGCAGCCCAAGGGAAAGACAAAATCTTGCACAAGGCACCCTGTGTCTGCCCTCGGTGGGGAACGGGGCATGGAGCCTCTCCGGCTGCTCATCCTGCTCTTTGTCACAGGTAGGATCCCCTTCCTCCCCTGTGATGCCTCTTTCCTTCTCCTTCCTTGAGCATATAGTTGGGGGAGCGGGGAGCACTGAGCCAAAGTATGAAGGAGGTTGAAACCCTGGGCATGCCCAAGCACCCTGTCCTGCACCCCTCTTCCTCCCTCCCTGGTACCAAACCTGCCATTAGACTCTCCCTGCAGTGGAGATATGAGGGGCTGGTGGACTCTGGCCACCTGGGAAGGAAAGGAGTGCTCACACTGGCATGTCAGGCACCAGCTGGCAGTTGGGGGAAGTTTTGAGGGCACTGGTAAGAGCCCCTAAAACTACACAATTCTTAAGCATAAGACCAGCCTCAGAGGAGTGGCAGCGTGGGAGAGGGAAGGAAGAGACTCTCCCTGCAGTGGAGATATGAGGGGCTGGTGGACTCTGGCCACCTGGGAAGGAAAGGGGTGCTCACACTGGCATGTCAGGCACCAGCTGGCAGTTGGGGGAAGTTTTGAGGGCACTGGTAAGAGCCCCTAAAATTACACAATTCTTAAGCATAAGACCAGCCTCAGAGGAGTGGCAGCGTGGGAGAGGGAAGGAAGGAGGAAAGCACCTAGGGCTGTAATTGACATCTTTGAGGAACCCCCTCCCATGCTCTGAAGGTTCTCTTGTCCTCAGCTCCTGAAAGGGGGCGAGGGGGCTGAAGATTTCTGTCGCTCAGTTGGGGAGGATTGGCATGCCCAATTATTGCACGCTACTGCTCTTCCCATTGGGAGAAGGGCACCTCTTTCTCCCCCAGAGCAATGCTCAAACCTGGGCTAGAGGTCAGGTGATACCAGTGGAGTCTTGTTCCTGCAGCTTCTTAGCTGGAGGTGGAGAGGGAGAAAGGTGGGGTGGGTTGGTCTGTCCGGAGGCTGAGGGATAAACTAGGTGAAGTATGAAGAGGAGCACTGCCCATCAAGTCTTCCTAGTTTCAAAAAGCAGGCCACCAGCTCCCCAATCCTACCTTTCAAGTTTCTGTCCAATAAGTTGAAGGTGGGGTGAAGGGAGGAGGGCTAGGAGAGGAGGAGTGGAAGCAGAGGGCTCTGGCTGATTCCCCCGCAGCCCCTGCCCTGGCAATAGGATGGTGCTCTAAGCCCATCTCCCCCATCCCAAGGAAGGTCCCCAAAATAGCAGTCTCATGTCTCCCCCAAAATAGCTTTGAGACGAGTCCTTCCTGAAGGGGGAACAAAGCCACAGAAATAGGGAAGCTGGAAGCCAAAGGTCAGGAAAGAGCATGATGTAGAGTTAGTACAAGTGTGGGTGGCTGCAGAGCAAGCAAACGTGGCTGGGGCAGGGAGGGGTGCTCAGCCCAAGCCCCCGCGGAACCAGCCCCAGGCCTGAGAGGGTCACTAGCCCTGCTCTCTTGAGGTAGAAAGTGGAGAAAAGAGGTTCTGGTCACATATGACAGGGAGAAGATGTGCAGAATAGAACTGGAGGGGACTTTAAGGCCAAGTGTCCCTGGAAATAGGTCCAGAGAGGGTCTGTTGCTCCTCCAAAGATGCCCAGCAAGTCCGACAGTGAGAAAGCCAGACCCAGGACCCAGGTTTCCAGGCTCCCAGTTTCCCACAAACACATGTCTGGGCTATGCCACCTTTTCCCAACTTGTATAAGAATCTAATCTCCTCAAAGGCAGGATTTCTGTCTGTTTAGTTCACTGCACATAGTAGGTGTTCAATAAATATCTGGTAAATATATAAAGGAATGAATGAATGTCTCTTCCCCAGAGTTGTCGCAAGCCCACAACACCACGGTGTTCCAAGGAGTGGCAGGCCAGTCTCTGAAGGTCTCCTGCCCCTATGACTCTGTGAAGCACTGGGGGAGACGCAAGGCCTGGTGCCGTCAGCTGGGCAAAGAGGGCCCATGCCAGCGTGTGGTCAGTACACACGGCTTGTGGCTGCTGTCCTTCCTGAAGAGGCGGAACGGGAGCACAGCCATCACAGACAATACCCTGGGTGGCACCCTCACCATTACACTGCGGGATCTTCAAGCCCATGACACAGGCTTCTACCAGTGCCAGAGCCTCCATGGCAGCGAGGCCGACACCATCCAGAAGGTCCTGGTGGAGGTGCTGGCGGGTGAGTGGGGCTGCCGACAGCACCTCTGGCCTGTGCCTGGGCCAGTCCTCACGTTTTAGACATCTGTGTGCCAGACCACCCCCTGGCCTCTCAGAAATCCTAGGAAAACTCTCAGTGTGGGTCTTGTTCTCCCACTCAGGGCCACCATGGATGGTTGTGCAGGTTGTTCACTGCACAAGGAAGCCAAAATCCAGCCTGGGCTCCTCTTGCCAGGCTGTGCTCCCCGGTGCAGAGCTGCATTACCTGCAGGAAGGGCACCTTTCTCTAATTTGCATTAAGGCACTATCTGATCTAGCCTTGGCCCTGCTTCCGCAAACCGCTTTATCCATTTGACAGCAGTTAGTATGTGAACACGATAGGTGGTCTTTAAGGAGTAGGAGGATATTAATTTATTACCTCAGACAACTGGGCCTATGGACCTATCAACATAAATTAAGTACCAGTCTGGGGGAGAAAAACACCCTAGAAAGAAATACTGCTTGTGCTGGGCAATGTGCCTCACTTCTCTGGGCCTCCGCTTCCTCAGCTTTAATGGAGATAATGTGTCTGTCCTGCAGACTCCACAGGGTTCCTGTGAGTTCTTGGGGGTGGGAGGGAGGGAATAAGTCCCTGCTCCAAGCCTCCTGATACTGAACTGACTTCAGATCTTCCTATCAGGCCTGTGTGGGTGAGATAGGGCAGCTCCTTCCCACCCCTGAGCTTTGCATAGGGACCACCCTCCAGGAAAGCCTCTACCCATGAGAAACTGTGTCCCAAAAGACAGATCTGGGGTTACAGATCCTTTTTCTGACCCTCCCTTTCACAATTTCTCCCCTCAATAAGGCCCTTTATCATAGACATGAAGGTCAAGGTAGCATTTCCCTGAGGTGAGGCGGCCCCGGGGAGACTGCCAGTCCTATATACAAACCCCACCTCCACCATTTTTCTAATGGGGGGGATGGGTAAAGAGACATGAATTTTCGGTCCTACCATGCTCGAAGGCTCAGCCCACTCCCCAGAGGGTAGCAGGAAAATAATATAATAATAGCAATCATAGCTTAGTAGACAGCTTCAGAGTTTACATAGGATTTAGAAGACATTCTTTATTCCACTTGCTCTTCACAGATGCTGTGTGATGGGAGGGTGGGAGTCGTCGTTACTGAGCTCCTGTGAGGTGCTAGGCACTCACTGAATCCTGGCAACCCTGTTGTTAAGGAGGTATTCCTAAATGTAGGCTCAGAGAGATTAATGACTTGATCCACCAGAGCCCAGAGGGCCTCACCCCACCCACAGGGATTCTCCCCACTAAGGCGGACTGCCTCGAGGAGGACGGGGGCTGCAGCTCTATTTCCCACAGACCCCCTGGATCACCAGGACACTGGACATCTCTGGGCCCCCAGTGAGTCTGAAAGCTTTGAGGCTGCCCATGTGGAGCACAGCATCTCCAGGTATAGTGATGGGTCCACCCTGCAGAGACTGGCGTGGGGGTGGGGGTCCTGGAACTACAAATTCTAAGACAATTAGAGCAGGAAAGGGCCTGGATATATAGTCTTGCCTAAACACTCCTCCAACCAGCTAGTATGGGTTACAGTGACTGTGCCAGTTGTTAAGATATTGAAATATCTCCATAACAGTTTGTAAAGAGCTGCTGTTCTAAGATTCCTGAAGAGACAGCCTCCTGCCCCTCCCCTGGCAGCCCCCAGACATCCCCACAATTCAGCAACAATGAAAGTTTCAGTGCTTTGGTACAAAACTGGGATCCCCAGATCCCTGCTCCTTTGGTAGGACCAGAATAACTTCTGACTAGTTGACACCTGTGTGCTGGTGTTTAAACACTGTTATTATAACCCCTGAGTACATGCACACATGTACACACACACACACACACACACACCATGGCATATCACTGTGTAGAGCAGAAAACTGCTCAGCAAGGGAAGGTAATGTGTTTAAGTGCACTCAGCAGGTAAGTGGCAGATCCATGCCTAGAACTCAGGTCTCCTGACTATGCTCTCCTCCAAGACCCACAAAGCCTCATCCCAGGGATGGTGCTAGATGAGGAGGTATCCTGAGCCCCTAGAAAATCCTGGTTTCTCCCCATTCCCTCTCTGAGGGCAGACTTCAGTCTATAGGCCACCTCAAGTCTCTGACCTGACCTCCTTGTCTCTCCAAGGAGCTTCTCAGAAGGAGAGATCCTCTTCCCACCCATTTCCATCCTTCTCCTCCTGGCCTGCACCTTTCTCATCAAGCTTCTAGCAGCCAGCGTCCTCTGGGCTGCAGCCTGGCACAGGCAGAAGCTGGGGACACCTCCTGCCAATGGGTTGGACTGTGGCAACAACCCAGGGCACCAGCTCCAGACCCTGACAGGTGAGCTGACAATGGCTGGGGGCGGACCAAGCAGGAATGGGACACAGGACTGAGAAAGGCCAGGTGAGAACTCAGTCTGTTGCAGGGCTGAGAGATGCATGACAGAAGAAGTCCCCAGATGGGAGGAGAAGTCCAGGAGATGTCTGGCCAGGGACCACCACAGCCTGCATGCTCACTCTTCAGCAACCAAGATTACCAGTTCTGCTCTACCTGCACCCTGCTTCCCCGGGCTCCTGGAAAGAGAGGTGTGTGTGCATGTGTGCGTGCATGCATGTGTGTGTGTGTCTGGGAGATGGGAAAGTCACCTGTCAACTTCTGGACACTGGACATTAAGCACTCACAAATAAATCCACTTTCATATCTAACTGGTTAGTTTGGGGCTTCATGAAGGTATTCTCTTTTGTTACAGAGCTGGGAGAATGAATTTAGATGAGGAAAAGACAAAAGATTTCTATACTTGAGGCCTAGAGTTTTAGGATACCATAGAGTTCCATTCCCACGGGCTCCGATCTGGTCAGTCAGTCTTTTTCTTCTCTCTCTCCCTTCGCTAGATCTAATCACCAACCCTGCCTCCTTCTCTGGAATTTCCCCAGTATCTAGACTCCTGCCTCTCTCCTCCCACTGTGTTTGCCCTCTTCATCAGCTTCCCTTGGATTACTGCTGGCCTGCTGCAGGCCCTCCTCGGCCCGGCACCCCCCATCCACCCACCCACCCAAGGCCATCCACGTCCCAGGTGACTTATCCATTCTTCTCCTTAGAACTTTGCTTTCATCATGTTACTTCCCTTCCAGAGAAATAGCAAGGGTTTGAGTCTCAGAGTACAGCATATCAGAGCTGGGAGCTGACAATTTAAGCCCCTCATCGTATAGAAGGGAAACTGAGGCTCAAAGAGGGAAAGGGACTTACCCAAGTTCCCCAGGAGAGCCTGAAAATCCAAATTTCACTTAGCATTCAGGGTGCCTTTTCCTCTAGCTCAATCCTACTTATTTATTCATTCATTTAGTCAACAAATTGTTTTTAAGCATCTAGTCTGTGCCAGGTACTATTCTGGGCACTGCAGATACAACAGTGAAAAAAATAGGCAGAGTTCTGCCCACATGGAGCTCATGTTCTAGTGGGATGAAGGAGGAGACAGACAATAAACACAATAAATAAGTAAATCTGATAGTATGTTAGAAGGCAAAAAGTGTTGAGAAAAAAACTAAAATAAAGCAGGGTTAAGAGTATTGGCGTAGAAAGGATGGGGGATGATGCCATTAACGGGGGATCAGAAGGTACCACTTGAGAATCTCTTGAAGGAGGGGAGGAAATGAACCCCCAGGACATCAGAGGGAGGAGTATTCAGAGCAGAGGGAACAGCAGGGCAGCTTATGGGCCTCAACTCTCTCTTCAAAACACACACACCACCCAGGCCAAGAGTAAGGGGAAAGCCGTGGTGAGACTTTCCTGAGGGAGAGCTGCAGGGAGGAGGAGGAAATGAGCCAGCCACATCCTCAGGCTCTCGGTACTGGGCCTCAGAGAGGTGGACCCCCAGGAGCTTCTCTGGTCATGGCCACATGGGGCTGCTTTGCCACCTTACCCGGGCTTGGGCACCTAAGGTTTTGAATCACTGGGAAGTAGCCCTTGGCACAACCCTTATGTTCCAGCCTCACGTCACCACATCAGCCCTGGACCCAGCCACGCCCCAGCACTGCCTTGCCCACTCCTGAACTTAGCTGCTCCACTGGTCCCTGCCCTGGAGCTCTGTGACTCTGGCCCAATCTGTGTTTCCTTGGCTTCCTTCACTGAGGAGCACACTGAACTTCCTCATTGCACCCTGGGTCAGTTGCCTCCTTCCCACAGATCTAAGACTGAGCCGAGCCCAAACTGAAACCTTTCCACCTACTATCAGTGGGCACGAATGCTGATGAAAAGGGCATGGGAGGCTCCCCAGGGCATGTCTAGCACTTGAGCACGGCGGCAGTCCCAACCAGAATTGAGATGTCCTCCTTTTGTGAGCTTGGCCTTTTCTCCTTCCTGTTATGCAAGGTCAGAGACATCCACCTCTGGATTGGAATCAGTGTTGGGATGCCTGCCTTGGACTCTCTGAGGGCACACTGGACTATGGGGAGTGAGAACATTTGGTCTCAGATTTTAACTCTGCCTCCTGCTAAGTCACCTTAGGCAAATTTCTCAACTCCTCTCAGCCTCAGTGTCCTCACCTGTAAAAATAAATAAATAAATAAACAAGCAAACAAACAAATAAATAAAACAAAACCCCTCCTATTTCACAGGGCTGATATGATGTTAAAAGCTCCTCTCAGCCTCAGTGTCCTCACCTGTAAAAATAAATAAATAAATAAACAAGAAAACAAACAAATAAATAAAACAAAACCCCTCCTATTTCACAGGGCTGATATGATGTTAAAAGACATAAAATTTCTGAAAGTTTCTGGCCAGGCATCTGGCCCACAGTAGGTCCTCAATAAGTGCTGGTTTCCTCCATCTAATGTTCAGTAACATGACACCTCCCTGGAGGCCAGGATCCTGCCTGGTCACCTCTGTTCCAGTACCCAGCAGCAGACCATAACCATCTGAGGCACTCAGTTAAATGCTGAATACAGTTCCCCTCTTCACACCACGCTCTCAGGTAGCTTGTTAGTATCAAAATAACTTTCTTGTAAGGAAATCAAAGAAATCTCATTATGTATTGGTAAGACAGATATGAGGGTACCTCAAAAAGTTTGTGAAAAAATGGAATTCAAAGATAATACTAATCTTTCCATAAAGTTTTTGAAGACCCCTTGTATAAGTACTTCCGCATCACCCACCAGGGTGACCCACCTGTCAGATTTTCCCAGGACTTTCCCAGTTTTAATATGGAAAGTCCCATGTCCCAGGAAACCTCTCAGTCCCAGACAAACAGGGGTAGTTGATCACTCCATCACCTGCTCCAGCAAGGCTCAGCTTAACCCATTATCCAGCTTTCTCAGGCTCCTGATCCAAGTTTTCCATTCTCAGCTCCCTTGCTCCCAAAGGAAGGAAGGAGAAAAAGAGGGAGGAAGAAGCAGAGAACAGAAGGGAGAAGTGAGGGAGGATGGTTTTTCCAGTTCCTTTTCTAGGTCTTACTCTTCAGACCAGGGCAATGTGCCCCTCCCCTTTATCACCGCTGCTGCTCTAGTCTCTCTCCCTAGTGTCCAAGGTCAGTCAGTTTATTGCTTACATTCTGTCCAGATTCCCCAGAGCCCAATTCCCCAGGGTGACATGAATGAGGGTCAGATGCCTCCGGTGCAGGCAGTGGGTTTGCATCATAGGAGAGGAACCCACAAGTTATGAGACTTGGAGTTTCTGTAGAGCATCTATCATATTGGCCCTTCTTCCTCTCTGGAGAGAGAAAAAGACTGAGAGTGAGTGTGAGAGCAAGCACATGCTTTACACTGGAATGTAAACAAATCTCCAGTGAGGGAGGGGGACAGACACTCTCTCTGGAGCATATGCTGTCTCTAGCTTCCAAGGCATGTTTGCTATTCAATTACTTTTTTTTTTTTCCTTTTTGTCTTTTTTTGTGTCCGGCAACGGATCGCAACCCTCAGTGTCGCGCCCGTACCGGACCGGGACCAGCAACCGGATCACAACCCTCAGTGTTGCACCCGCACGTCGCTTAGCCATTGAGTGGGAACCAGTCTGTATGTGGGATCCGAACCCTCGGCGGGAGCGCCGCTGCGCTCCCAAGCGGCGCACTGTAGCAGTGCGCCACTGGGCCAGCCCCAATTACTCTTGAACAAAGCATAGGCAGTGCCCTTTCCTTCTTTCCTACTGTCTTAGGGCCCTAGGGCCCCCAAGAAAGAAAGAAAGAGGAAGGGAAGGGGGGAGGAAAGAAAGGAAGGAAGGAAAGAAAGAAAGAAAGAGGAAGGAAAGAAAGAAAGAGGAAGGGAAGGAGGGAAGGAAGGAAAGAAAGAAAGAGAAAAGAAAGAAAGAAAGAAAAGAAAGAAAAAGAAAGAAAGAAAGAAAAGAATCCCCCAAGAGCCCCCCTGGCCTGGCTTGACCTGACTCTAAGAGACCCCCCTGGCCTGGCCTGCCCAGCCACTAATGGTGCCCCTGGCCTGGACTTCCCTAGGGCCCCCAACAAAGAAAGGAAGGAAGGAAGGAAGGAAAGAAAGAACACCCGTAGGGGCCTCCTGGCCTGGCCTGACCTGCCACTAAGGGCCTCCCTTGAATGGCCTGCCCCAGGGTCCCCTTGGCCTGTCCTCCCACAAAGAGTGCCCCTGGCCTTTCCTGGCCTGCCACTAAGGGCTGTCCTGTCCAGGCCTGCTACTAAGGGCCCCATTGCCACTAAGGGTAGGCCTGGAAAGGCCTACAGAAGAGACCCACTGGCTTGGCCTGCCTCAGTGCCCCTGTTTTAGTCCGTTTTGTGTTGCTATAACAGAATACTTGGAACTAGGTAATTTATAAAGAAAAAAGAAATTTATTGTTTACAGTTTCTGAGGCTAGGAAGTACAAAGTCCACCTGGTGATGGCAACAGTGACCCAGCAGTCTCACATTGCAAGATGGTGGAAATAGAAAGAGCAGAGAAAGACTCTCATGTGCTCTTCTTTTAAAGCTCTCAGAACCACACCCCTGACCACCATTTTTAATCCACTCACTATGGTATGGTCCGCCCCTGGCCCCCCAAAACTCATGTCCTTTTCACATGCATTCATTTTATCTCCACAGTCTTAACTTGTTTTAACTCGTGAGTCCAAATTTCTAATTCCCATCTGTGAAACCAATACAAGTTATCTACTTCCAAGATAAAGTGGAACAAATATATGGGACAAACATAGAGTAAATATTCCCATTCCAAAAGGGAGAAATAGGCCAAAAGAAAGGGGTATCAGGTCCTAAGCAAGTCCAAAATCCAGCAGGACAGGCATTAAATCTCAAAGATTGTGAATCATGGACTCTGAGTCCATGATCCATGGCCTCTGCATGCTGGTATGGCAGTTGGGTCCCCAAGTCCTCAGGCAGCTCTGTTCCTATGGCTTTCCTGGTTGCAGGCCACACTTCAGCTCTCCCAGGCTGTCATTCCACTCCATAGCTCCACACGTCCATGGTGGTTCTGCTCTCATGGCTCCACTAGACATGGTGCTGATAGGGTTTCTCTGCTGCAACTCTGACCTCATGTTCCCACTTGGCATTGCTCTAGCAAAGGCTGCCTGTTGTGACTCTGCCCCTGTGACAGATCTCTTCCTTAGCCCCCATACTTTTCCATACATCCTTTGAAATCTGGATGCTGGTTCCCAAGCCTTTCAAGCTCCGGCATTCTGTGAGCCTGCAGACCTAACACCACATGGACTCCACCAAGGCTTCTGGCTTGTATTTTCCAAAGCTGCAGGTCCAGCCACACCTGGGGTCAATTTAGCCACAGCTGGAGCAGCCAGAGCAACCAGGGTGCTGGTGCTAGAAGCAGTTTCCAAAGGTGGCCCTGAGCAGTGAGGCCATGGAGGGCTCCTCAAGCCATTTCCACAAGACCATTTCGTCTCCCTAGATCTTTGGGTCTGAAATGAAAGAGTTGGCCCTAGAGGTTTTTGCAATGCCTTCAGGGCTTTTTTCTCCTTCTCTCGATAATCCTGTTCTTTTGTGTTCATCTTCTAAAACCATTTAATTTTCCTTCTGAAAATGCTCTCTGCTTCTCTAACACATGGCCAGGCTCCAAAATTTCCAAATCTTTACACTCTGCTTCCCTTTTAAATTCTGCCTTTGCTGCCAAAACTCAGAGTAGGCTGTTACAAGTAGCCATGCAGCTTCCTTAATGCTTTGCTGCCTAGAAATTTCTTCCACCAAATACTCTCGTTCACAACTCTTAAGTTCCAACTCTCACAAAGTCCTAGGGCATGGAAGCAATGCAGCCATGTTCTTTGCCAGTTCACAGCAAGGGTGATCATTGCCCATTTCCAATGAACTCCTTATTTCTATCTGAGACCTTCTCTGAATGGTCTTTACAGTCCATATTTCTGTAAACATTCTGCTCACCACTGTTTAACTGGTCTCTAAGGCATTCCAAACTTTCCCTCCTCTTTTTCTCTTCTTCTGAGTCCTCCAAATTCGTCCAAACTTTCTTCAACACCCAGTTCCAAAACCGTTTCCACATTTTCAAGTGTCTGTTATAAGCACCACCCCACTCCTGGTACCAGTTTTCTGTTTTAGTCCATTTTGTGTGGCTATAACAGAATACTTGGCACTAACTGCCTCCATGTCCAGGCCTACTATTCAGGCTGTCCCTGCTCCTAATGGCTCCCCTTCTGCTAAGGGCCTTCCAGGCCTGCCCCAAGTGCTTCCTTGGCCTGGTCTGGCATTAAGGGGTCCCCTTTCTGGCCTGCTCCTAGGGCTCCCCTGGCCTAGCCTGGCCTGCTCCTAGCGTTCCCCTAGCCTGCTCTAGCCTGTCCCTAGGACCCTGCTGGCATGGACCAGCCTGGCTCAGAGCCAAGGACCCCCCTGACTTGTCCTGGGCTGTCCCCAGGGCCCTGGTGGCCTGTCCTGGCCTGGAACTATGGTTCACCTCTTTCCTGGGCTAGTATACTGCTGAAGGCTCCCCTGCCTGGGCTTCCCTTCCACTAAGGGCACCTATGGCCTGGCCTGCCCCTGGGGCCCTTGTCCCCTCCCCTGCCACTAATGGCTGCCCTGGCCATGCATGCTGCCAAGGGCCTCCTACCAGTAAAGGCCAGCCTATCCTGT
>NW_007727033.1:86470-87885 GCF_000696425.1 Galeopterus variegatus
CCAAGGACCCCCCTGACTTGTCCTGGGCTGTCCCCAGGGCCCTGGTGGCCTGTCCTGGCCTGGAACTATGGTTCACCTCTTTCCTGGGCTAGTATACTGCTGAAGGCTCCCCTGCCTGGGCTTCCCTTCCACTAAGGGCACCTATGGCCTGGCCTGACCCTAGGGACCCTGTGCCCTCACCTGCCACTAATGGCTGCCCTGGCCATGCATGCTGCCAAGGGCCTCCTACCAGTAAAGGCCAGCCTATCCTGTCCTGCCCAAGGAACCCAGTGGTTGCCATGCCATAGGGCCTCCCTTTACTGATGTGCCCCTAGCAAACCACTGCCATAAGAGCCACCCTGCTACTAAGGGCATCCCTGCCACTAAATGCCCCCTTGACCAGCCTGTCCCTGGGCCCCTTTGGCCTGTCTTGGTGCTAAGAGCCCCCTGGCCTTCCCTAAGATCAGCTGGCCTGGCTTGTGCTGCCTCTAAGGGCCCTCTTTGAATGGCCTGACCCACAGCCCCCTTGGCCTGCTTAGTGCTATGGCCCCCTGGCTTGGCCTGCCTACCTGTCAGAGACCCCCTTGACTGGCCTGCCCTGCCCTGGGGATCTCTCAGAAGCAGGCCATGCAAGGGAAGGACAGCAGGCCCAGCCAGTGGGTCTCTTCTGTACACCTGGTCAGGCCCACCTGTAGTGGCAGTGGGGCCCTTTGCAGCAGGCATGGCCAGGGCACCATTAGTGGCAGGCCAGGACAGGGGTACCCTGGGGGGGGTCTTTCTTTCTTTCTTGGGGGCCCAAGCAGATGCTAGGCCAGGGGTGCTGTTAATGGCAGGGCAGACCAGGAGGGACCTGGGCAGGCTACAAGAAGGAAAGAAAGAAAGAAGAAGAAAAGAAGCAGAGAGAGAGAGAGAGAGAGAGANAAGGAAGGAAGGAAGGAAGGGATGCCTAAGGAATGATGGGGAAAAAAAGGAAGCAAGGAAGGAAGGAGAGAAAGAAGGAAGGAAGGGAAGAGGCAGGAAGGAAAGAAAGAAGGAATGCCGAAGGAAGGAAAGAAAGGAAGGAAGTTAGGAAAGAGAGAAAGAAGGAAGGAAAAAAGAAAGGAAGGAAAGAGGGAGGAAAGGAAGGAAGAAAAGAGAAAGAAAGAAAGAGCCCCAAAGAAAAAAAGGAAAGAAGGAAGGAAGGGAAAAAGGAAGGAATTAAAGAGGGAAGGAAGGAAGGAAGAAAAAAAGAAAGAAAGAACTCCAAAGTAAAAAGAAAGAAGGAAAGGAAGAAAAAAAGAACGAACTCCAAAGTAAAAAAGAAAGAAAGAAGGAAGGGAAGAAGGAAAGAAAGAAAAGAAGAAAGGAAAGGAAGAAAGATAAGGCAGGAACAGAGGGAAGGGAGGGAAGGCTGGATGGGAAGGAAAACAGGAAATGAGGGCAGGAAGGGAGAGTAG
>NW_007727033.1:89222-93515 GCF_000696425.1 Galeopterus variegatus
GAAAGAAAGAAAGAAAGAAAGAAAGAAAGAAAGAAAGAAAGGAAGGAAGGAAGGAAGGAAAGAAAAGAAAGGAAGGAAAGAAAGAAAGAAAGAAAAGAAAGAAAGAAAGAGAGAGAGAGAAGGAAAGAGAGAAAGAGAAAGGGAAGAAAGATAAAAGAGAGAAAGAAAGAAAGAAAAAAAGAAAGAAAAAGCCTTGCTGTGGCCCCTTGGCCTGGCCTGGCTCTAAGAGAGCTCCTGGCCTCACCTGCCCTGCCACTAAGGGCACCTCTGATGTTTCTTGGCCTGCCACTAAGGGCTGCCATGGCCAGACCTTCTTCTAATGGTCCCACTGTCACTAAGGGTGGGCCTGGACAGGCCTACACCAGAGACCCACTGGTTGGGTCTGCTTCAGAGCTGCCCTGGCCTGGCCTGGCACTAACAGCCAACCTGGCCTAGCATACTTGGTGCTAAGGGCCTCTGTGGCCAGACCTACTATTCAGGGCCCCCCTGCTGCTAAGGGCACCCTTCTACTAAGGGCCTTCCAGGCCTGCCCCAAGTGCTTCCTTGGCCCAGCCTGGCCCCCTAGGGCCCCCTCAGCCTGGCAGGACTGCCCCAAGTGCTTCCTTGGCCTGGCCTGGCACTAAGGGCCCACCTGGCTGGGCTGACCTTAGGGCCCGCCTAGCCTGGCCTGACCTGTTCCTAGGATCCTTCAGGCCTGACCTGACACTATAGGCCCACCTGGCCTAGACTGGCCCAGAGCCAAGGATGCCCCCCCTACCCGCTGGCCTGTCCTGGGCTGTCCCCAGGGCCCTGCTGGCCTGGCCTGAAGTGGCACTATGGGCCACCTCTGTCCTAGCCTGATCTAAGGGCCCCCCTTCCTGGGCTTGCCTTCCAGTAAGTGCCCCTATGGCCTGACCTGCCCCTAGGGCCCCTGTGCCCTCATCTACCACTAAGGGCTACTCTGGCCAGGCATGCTGCCAAGGGTCTCCTACTGCTAAGAGCTGTCCTGCCCAAGGAACCCACTGGTCTGACCTGCCATGTGGTCCCCTTTTACTGGTCTGCCCCTAGCAGGCCACTGCCATAGGGCCACCCTGCTGCTAAGGGCACCCCTGCCATTAAGTGCCCCCTTGACTGGCCTGTCCAGGGACCCCTTGGCCTGTCTTAATGCTAAGGACCCCCCTGTTCTGGCCCGGCCTGCCTCTAAGATACCCCTGGCCTTGCCTGGCCTGACCTGTCACTAAGGGCACCCCTGGCCTGGCAGGACTGCCCTAAGTGCTTCCTTGGCCTAGCCTGGCACTAAAGGCCCCCCTGCCCTGGCCTGACCCGAAAACCCCCAGTCTAGCCTGCCCAAGGGACCAATTGTACTGGTCTTCCCCTACAGGCCCCTGAGGCTGGACTACTTGTAAGGGCACCTAGCTGCTTTCTTTTTTTGTTTGTTTTTCCTTTTTTTTTTTTCTTCTTGTTTTCTTATTTTTTTTATTTTTGGTTTTTCTTTTATGGTTTCTTTCTTTCTTTTTTATTGTTGTCTGTTCTCTCTCTCTCTCTCTCTCTCTCTCTCTCTCACTATTTTTCTTTGTTGTATTTTTCTGGGGTTTTTTGAATTTTTTAGTTTTTTGTATTTTTATGTACTCTTTTTTGTTTTTATTTTGTTCCTCTTTTTTTTAGTTTTCTTCTTTTTGTTGGGGATTTCTTTTCTGGGGAGTGTTCTACTTTTTTCAGGTGGTTCTTCTTCAGGGGGTGTTTGTTTTTGTTAGGGTTTTCTTGTTTTCATGGGAGTTTTCTTCTTGGGGAGTTTTTGGTTTCCTTCTTTATTTTGGTTTTCTTCTTTTTGTTGGGGCTTTCTTTTGGGGTGTTTTCTTTTTTTGGAGTTTTCTTCATTTCTGGGGCGTTTTCTTTTTGTTGGGGTTTTGTTTTGTGGGAGTTTTCTTCTTTGGGGGCTTTTTGGGAGGTTTTCATGTTTTTATGGGTATCTGTATCTTTTGGGGGGGATTTTCTTCTTTTCATGGTGGGTTTTCTTCCTTCTGTTGGAATTTTCTCCTTTTCATTGGGATTTTGTTCTGTTTGGGTCTTTTTCTTTTATGGGGTTTTTGTTTTTGTTAGAGTTTTCTTTCTTGGGGGTTTCTTTTTGTTGGGATTTTTCTTTTTGTTATGGTTTCTTTCTTTGGGGGTACTCTTTTTGGGGTGGTTTCTTCTTTTGGGGGTGGTTTCTTCTGTTCTGGAAGTTTTCTTTCTTTTCAGGGTTTTTTCTTCTTTTTGGATATTTTTCCTCCCTTTGGGGGGTGTTTCTTCTTTTCATTTTGTTTATTTCATTGCATTTTGTTCTTTTCATTGGGGTTTTCTTTCCATTGGAGTTTTCCTATTTTGGGAGGTTTTATTTCTTTTGTGGACTTTCTTCCTTTTACTGGCAATTTTCTTCTTTTTGTTGGTATTTTCTTCTTTTGGGAGATTTTTTAAACTTTTTGTTTGGGTTTTCTTCTTTTTGGGAGTGTTTTCTGAGGGTTTTTTCTTTTCATTGTGGTTTTCTTTTCACTCCTTTATTTTTGTTGGGGTTTTTCTTTTTGTTGGGGTGTCTTCTTTTGGGGAGGTTGTACTTTTGTGGGATTTCTGCTTTTTGTTGGGGTTTTCTTAGTTTGGAGGGATTTTTCTTCCTTCTCTTGGGGTTCTCTTTGTTGGGGTGTCTTCTTTGGGGGGTTTCTTCTTTTGGGGGGGGTTTCTTCTTCATGTTGAGGTTTTCTTTTTTGTTATTGTGGTATTCCTTTTTTGGGTGTTTTCTTCTTGTGGGCGTTTTCTACTTTTGGGGGTGTTTTCTTCCTCTTTTGGGTATTTTCTTCCTATGTTGGGTGTTTTCTTTCTTTTATGGGTGTTTTGTTCTTCTTTTGGGCATTTTCACCTTTTGGGTGTTTTCCCCTTTTGCTGTTTTCTCCTTCTTGGTGTTTTCCTCTCTTTTTGTGCTTTCCTCTTCTTCTTTTTTTTTTTTCCTTCTTATTTTTTTTTTTTTTCTTTTCTGGCCCAATTTCTTAGCCAGCTCCATCTTCACATACTGCCCCAACTGTAGTGCACTGGTGACCTCCATGTTCTAATTGGTCCGGATAGAGAGAAGCAATTGGAGGCCACCTAATGTAGCTGGAGACCCATGGCACAGAGAAGGGGGAACAGGACACTGGCTCATAGGGTGCCTTCCCAGGTACCATTTCATGTGAGGTCTCCACCATCCCACTTACAGGTGGGAAAACAAAGGCCCAGGGCCTGAGGGTGGGGGGCAGGCTGTCAGGGTGGGTGGCACACCAGCCTGATGAAGCCAGCCTGCAGCTTAGCCAGCTGCTCCTGGAGCTCAGAGGCCTGGGACAGCATGCAGTTGGTGGTGGTGTGGTGGTGCTGCATGCCCTCCAGCACCTGCCTGTGTGGCTTGCCTCAGAGCCCAGCAGCCCACCCAAGCTCCTGCAGCCCCTCTTCCTGCTCCCAGTGCAGGTGGCTCAGACCCTCATTGTCCTTTACCTGAGCCTGGAGCTGACCCACCAGGCTCTCCAGCTGCTTCTGCAGCTGCTCAGCCTCCACCTGCAGCCACAGTTCTTCCTTGTTGGACCCTGTTGGAGGCTCCAGGGGTGGAGGCTCAGCTAAGAAAGGAATTGGATGATAAGGGCCTCTGGCCACTAGAGTTACAAAAAACCATCTTCTCAACCCACAGCTCCTAATCAGGCTCCTTGCCCCAGGCCATGGCATTCCTCAAGCTCAGATGATGGTTAATCATTCAAACCACTTTCATGTAGAGTTCTTCACATTCTTGTGCTCAAGACAACTGTGGGTGGCTGACAATGGGCACTCCACCCCTCTTTGCAGACAGGGACACCGAGGCTCAGATGAGCAGACTTGTCATCTGCTGATGCACACCTCTTTCTCTTCCCCCTGCCTGCTCCCAGGCTGCCCCAGCTCCAGCTTACCTGTTTGCCTGCTTAAATCAGCCAAGCAGGTCTCTGGCTCCTGGACCTGACTTAGAACATGCTCCTCCCTTGAAGTATGCACCTGCCCAGAGCACAGTGGTATGAGCCATGGAGGGAGTGGCTGCAGAATGTACAGGCTGCCACCTTCCTCTCTACCCCCACCCCCACAAAACCAAAATCCTGTGCTGCAGCCACTCACTTGTTGTGGCAGGAGCTTGGATGTCTCAAGCTTTTTCATCTGGAGTTGCAAGGCTGCCTTCTCCGTCACAAGGACCCAAAGCATCTCATTCAGTTGAGACTGGTGACACTTGAGGTCCTCATAGTTGTTCCTATGGCCAGAGGTGGTGGAGAATGGAAACAACAAGGAACAGAAAGG
>NW_007727033.1:94028-100791 GCF_000696425.1 Galeopterus variegatus
TGGAGAGCATCTCATTCTTTTATCAAGAGGTGGTAGGACTGCAAATACAGAAAGGTGAAGTCAGAATTTGGCAGGGAGAAGATGTAGTCAGGGCACACTAACACCAACACCTACAGTAACCATTGAGCAGTAATATTTCTTCCCCCTGAATCACACTTGACATATTTTTCAAGGCATTTCCAAGCCATATTCTCAGTTGGTTTTACTAAGAACTCAATAAACACAGAGGAGGCAGGGAAAGAGATCTGATTTACAGCTGGCTGACGAGGCCCAGGGATATTGGGTCATGTTGCCACTGTTATGACTATCATCTCCATCATTTGACTCTGTATTGAACATGTTACCAGGTGCCATGCTAACAATCCATTGAATCCTCACAAACACCATAGGAGGGAGTTACTATTACTATCTCCATTTTGTAGATGAAATACAAAGTATTAGAGGTTAAGTGCTAAGATCACTTACAGCTGGGAGGTGAACATCCAGGTCTATCTAATTCTCTAAGCCCATTTTTTCCTCTGGCGGTGGAGGCACAAGCATGAGGGCAGGTGGCTGGGCTCACCCTCTTGGCCTCCTGCTGTGCAGAAACAGCAGTCAGATTCCATGGCAGCTCTTTTTATGCTGCTCACATGAGCACAGGTAGCTTACCAGATGTTCACGCTCCCCTGGAATGACAGAGGTCAAGGTGGAGCCCAAAGGACTACCACAAAGGCCTGCCAAAGCACCAGGTTGAGGGAGGAAGGGTGTCCAGATTTGCACCTGCTTTCTGCCAGACCACATGGTGAGTGTCAGCCAGGGCTTTCTATAACTGTACCTTTTCAGACAGTAAGATATCAGTGATCTGAATCTGAGCCTTTGGGAGAAAAGCCAAACAGGTCCAGAGAGAGAGGGAAAGGAAGGTTCTCTAGGGGATGTGAGGGATGCCATACAGTCCATTCACCTGCGGTTGTTCCTGCAGGGAGTTCACCTGCTGACACCTACTCTCATGCTATAGGAAGAGGAAAGAATCATCTCTTACCGGGGAGGCAGAGATGTAACAGTGAGGGACAGGACCCCAGAATGCCACCAATGGCCCAGGACAGGCCCACCAGTGAGACCAGATTCTCAGCGACCTTGAGGGGCTGAGGGCGGGGTGCAGGGGGTGAGCCTTCTCCAGGTTGGGAGTGGGCAAGACAAGCCTGTGGCCTCTCCAACTGAGTCTTTCCCCAAACCCATCATCAGACATGGAATGAGCAAACAAAGAAATCAAGTTCCTCTTTCCAGTTGATCCAGAGTTTCCTGGTGCCATTTCTTCTGTGTGGAGAGCCATAGGAAGATGACTGAGGTTGTCCCCCTCAGCTCCATTCCCCAGACCAGGATGGTGGGCAGGGGACAGGAATGGATTTTCAAGGGAAAGCTCTCAGACCTTATGGGGACGTGAATTGACAAACTCTCAGGTAAGAGAACTTGGGTCTTTGTTGGTTTTTGCTCATAGCTACAGAGCTGAACGTCTGAATCTGAATTCTCTTTAAAGGACAACCACAGAAACTTCTAGAAATGGAGGCTGAGAAAGGAAAGACTACCCTTCTCCCAGCTTGTGATTCACAAGGGTGCATGTATTCACCACGAACCACACACTACGGGACAGGGACTGTTCTAGGAATGAAAAGGACAGGCAAGCTCCCTGTCTCCCTGATGTTTCATATGCACCTAGAAAACTTTCATTCTTAGAGCTGAAAGGGACCTTTGACACTCTCTAATTCTATCTCAGGACACTCAAGCCCAGGTAGGAGAGGTGGCTTGTCCAAAACCAAAACCAAAGCAAAGCAGGAACTAAGTCAGGGTGGGAACACAGGGCTTCTGACAACAGTCAGCCTACTGTTTTCAACAGGGGGACAGCCCAGGGCACGTGTGGTGATGACTCAAGCAGGGCTGTCTGGAGAACAGAGACTGGGCAGACAGGGCAGCAACAATAAGAGCCATGCTGCGTGGTCTGGGCTCCCTCCCACTGAGACCTAGACCCCCCAGTACTCCATTCTCCCTTGGCACCAGGGACCCCAAGCCCCTTTCTTTAGAGCCCCGAGGGGAAATTGGAGCCCAGGATTGGTAGTGTGGAATCAGGGGATCCCACTGGATTCTTACCAATTCCTGGATTGTGCTCCTTTGATGTTTGTTTTCTATGTAGCTGGAGTACCAGGCTACTGCCAGACCTAGGCACAGGCTCTGAGGTGCCTGCAGAGAGGAGGAGGGGGAGGAGGGCTGGGGGGAGACATAGGGAGAGCAATCATTGGGGGTGGGGGGGCTGTCTCAGCTGGCAGCTGGGCACCCAGCCCCCACTGTGGAAGGTGGTTAGGAGGCTGGCCTGCAGGGGCACTTACCTCCAGCTCCTTCACATAAACTGAAGTCACAAAGGCCTCCCCACTGGTGTGTGATGTGGGCTAGAAGAGATGAGAGCACACATGGAGATGCTCTGTCACCGTCAATGGCAAAGCCCTCTGATGTCCTTTCTTCCTCATCAACTGGCAAAAGTCTCTTTCCTGCCTGACCTGGACCAGGACCTTCTCCTGTAGCCCCTTTGTGCCCGCTACTTGAGGTCTCTCTCCCCCATTGTTCTGCCCCTCCTGAGCAGCTTTCATCGCGTATTTTTGTTGTTGTTGGTGGTGGTGGTGGCCAGTACAGGGATTGAGCCCCAGACCCTGGTGTTATCAACATCATCCTGTGCTTTCTGCAGCAGGATCAAATGAGATAGCCAAGCTAATGGTCCATCTTTGTGTGTACAGCTTCAAGGAAGAAGCCCAGAGGAGTCCTAAATCATATCCCTAGCAGAGGGAGAGGTAGGATTCAAACCCAGACTTCTTAACCAGTCCCTGACACTTCTTCCATCATCTTTACCAGTACCCCCTACTGCCCCTTGAATCCCGTGTTCCCAGGAGACTGACCAGCCAAGACTCACCTCCTTAGGCAACTGGCAACCCCCAGAAGTGGTTGAATCAGGGCTACTGCCAGTTTTCATTTTGTCTTTGCTCCTGGAGGACCACCAGGGCTGTTTCTCCATTGGTAATCTCTTAACTGTGAAAAGGAAAAGCAGTAATATTCAGGAGACCTATAAGCCCCTATACTTGCATCCTACTTTACAGTTTTTAAAAAATATCCTTACTTATAACATTGATTTAATGCCACCAGCAACCCTATAAGGTGTTGTAATGATCACTAAATGGCTGAAGAAATGGATTGATAATATGACTAAAGAAAGGCAATAATGGAATTTAACTTCAGTCTTCTGGGACCTTGTCATGAATCAGCAGCTGCCAGATGGCAAAATACAAATCAGACATCGGGGTCCTCTCTTACAGAGCTGTACTTCTTAAACATTTACATCAACGTATCCTAACAGCAGAAGTCAGTGAGAGCACACCCCTTGAGATCTGGGGACCTAAAATAAAGAGGACAACTCAAACATCATTTCAGAGAAAAGGCTATCACAATCTTACAAATCTAGGTGAAAGTCACCCTAAATATATTAATAGGTCTTTTCTCTCTCAAAAGAATCAAGGAAATCTGATGCTTCAGAATGATGCCCCCTATGAATCCTCTGGCAAACCAGATTGAAATGATCTGGGCAAGATACAAGCTGTGAAATTCAGTTGCCCAGGATTTGTTCCACTGAAGATAAGCACACCTGCCTCCAGAGAGCACTGACTGAAAGGTGCTCTGGTCCCAGAATCCTAGCGAATTCTAATGTGATACAGACTCAGAAATAAATTGTAAAGTGTCTCTAGAGAGTAGAAACCTGGGAGAAAACCAAACCAAACCTGTTCTCCCAATTGTCACCCAGAGATACTGTCAACATTTTGAGCTGACAGGTGAAGTGTAGGATTTTCAGATCATTAATGTCTAAGTGAAAAGAGCCAGAAACCTCTCAGTTCTGGGTCTGCCAGTCCTGAGGACCCTTCCAAATGGAAATTTGTACCATGACCAGAGAAGCCAGAAAGAGGGTGAAAACACTTAGGAGACTGGATTGTCAGTTCAAAGGCCAAACTACAGGCAGTAATGACAGGGGGTGCCTGGCAAGGGCAGGGCCTGGGCTGCTGAGGGGACAGGGATGGCTGAGAAGACTTTGATGAAGGGAGTCAAGAGTCACATAAGGGCAAGCCCCATGTGCCTCAGAAGTGACACTAAGTCCTGCCCCTGTCCCACCATCAGAGTGGCCTTGGGCTGGGTCCAGGGCCTGCGACCCAGCATGCTATACTTTTTCCTTGGCCACAGCCAATTTCCTCTGTTGGGATTCCTATGACAGGGCAGGGAAAAGGAAAGGGGGTCCCCATCACCATCATCCATGCACTGTGGACTCACTTCCTTCAGCTAAGGGTGCAGATGTGCAACTGAGCCAGAGCCTGTGGGAGCGGGTGGTGCCAGGCAACACTGAAGTGGGCGTGGCCTCAATGCTCACAGTCCATTGGTGGATAAGAAAGATGAAAATAATGGGGGCGTGTCCAGAACACAGGGAAGGGTAGAGTCACAATGAAGGCTGTGATTGCTGGCCCCACCCATCCCAGGGAGAGGCGCCCCTTGGGGAAATGGCCGGGACTCTCACTTGGTGCCCATGTAGCTTCTGTGTGACCTTTCATGGCGGCTGTCACAGAATTTGAGGCACCCAGCAGAGCAGAAAGGCCGCTCTCCAGCCCTGGCCCTGGACCCTCCTGTGCCAGTTCAACCCCTGACCCAGGGACATAGGACCCCAGGGCTCAGGAGGTGGGCGAGGAATGGACAGCAGGGCAGAGTGTAACACTTCACAGTCCCTTTCCATACTCCTCACAGCTCTGCCCCAGACTTTCTCATCCCAGAAACCACCTCCAAAGACCCCCATCCAATCCCCCAGATGCTTCTCCACTCGCTCCCTTCCTCGAGGGTCCCTTCACTGATCCTGGGAGCGTAGCTGCTCCCTCCCAGCTGGGTCCCATCCAGGTCACTCCTACTTGCCAGCTGCTCCTCCTCTCACACTCCACAGCACCCCCTTCCTCCCAGCACGGGCTCTGGGTCCCACCAGCCTTTCCCCTGAGATGCCTCAAGACCAGACTGGGGGGGGGGCCTAAAACTCTCAGAAGAACACATAAGTATAAATCTTCATGATCTTAGATTAGGCAATGGTTTTCTAGGAGTGACGTCAGAAGCACAAACAACAAAAGAAAAAATGGGTAAACTGAACATCAAAATTAAAAACTTTTGTGGTTCAAAGAATGCCATCAAGAAAGTAAAAAGAAAAATGAAAGAATGTGAAAAGAATACCACAGAATTGGACAAAAATTTTACAAATCTTATATCTTAGAAGGAGCTTATATCCAGAATATATAAAAAAAGATTACAACTTGATAATAAAAAGAAATATCCCATTTTTAAAAATTGGCAAAAAATCTGAATACACAATTTTCTAAAGAAAATATACAAATGGCCTATAAGCACATCAAAAGATGCTTGACATCATTAGTCATCAGAGAAATGCAAATCAAGTCCACAATGAGATATCACTTCACACCCACTACGATGGCTATAATCACAAAGATGCATAAAAACAGTGTTGTAAGGATATGGAGAAATTAAAATCCTCATACACGGCTGGGAAAATTACAATGGTGCAGCCACTTTGGAAACAGCCTGAAAGTTCCTTGAATGATTCAGTGTAGAGTTATCACATGATCCAGCAATTCCACTCCTAGGTATATGCCAAGAGAAATAAAACTATACCTCCACATAAAACCTTGAATACAAATGGTCATAGCAGCATTATTCACAATAGTCCAAAAGTGGAACTAGCCAAGTGTCCATGAAATGAATAAACAAAATGTGGGATATCCATGTAAATAAACATTATTCAGTCATAAAAGGGACTGAAGTACTGACACATGCTACAACTTCACATGAACCTTGAAAACATTATGCTAAGTAAAAGAGGCCATTCACAAAGGACCCCATAATATATGATACCCTTTTCATTAAATGTCAAAAATAAGGAGATTTGTAGGAAAATAAAGTAGATTAATGGTTGCCTAGGGTCGGAGGGGATGGAATAATTGGGGGATGATGGCTAAGGGATTTAGTTTTGGAGTAATGAAAGTGTTCTACAATTGCTGTGACGATTGCAAAACTCTGAGTGTACTAAAATCCATCAAATCACATACTTTAAATGGGCGAATTGTATGGCATGTGCATTATGTCTCAATAAAAGCTGTTAAAAAACAAATGTGCCATGACTTCAGCTTCTCATTAGGATAAAGATGTTGCAACAGCCCAATGCTCAACACAATGACTAGGAGAAAGCCAGATAAGCTATAAAAATCCTGTTCTTGAAGGCATAACAGAGTTGTGGAAACAATAATTAGATGAACTTGGATTTCATAGAGAGAAAATTCTACGGCAGAGTTTTTGCTAATTCTCAGGAGGGACTGATGATCACACTTGGCCCACGTGGAAGACAGAGAACCAGGAAAGTATCGGTTGTTCACTCACAGTTGGTGCTGGCGTGAGAGATCACACAACTTGAGAAGCACTGACTGATGTCTGGTGGGTCCCAGTAGTCAGTCTCAACCCACCCCATCCTCTTACTGGGCTCTTGACTCCACCACAAGAAAGAATTCAAGAGTGGAGTCACAGGACAAAGTGAGAACAGGTTTAATGTAACAAAGAGATACAGATTTGACACACACACACACACACACACAGAGGGGGGGGGAGAGGGAGGGAGGGGAGAGAGAGAGAGAGAGAGAGAGAGAGAGAGAGAGAGAGAGAT
>NW_007727033.1:101791-116270 GCF_000696425.1 Galeopterus variegatus
GAAGGTAAGTTTGATACAAAGAGAAAGAAATACACACCCCACAGGCAGAGTGTGGGCTGCCTCCAGAAAAGTGCAGCAGCTCCTCCTTCTGCTGGAATCTGGCTTTTATAGTTTCACTGTTTAATGAACATTCAATGAAAAGGGTGGTTCCCAGTTGTGTAACATAGTCTTCCACAGACTCAGTTGGTCTCTTCTAGGAGCATGTTCATTGGTCAAATCCTACCACAGGCACCAGACATATTTGAGAATATTCTGTGCTCTCTAGCTCCTGTAGTGGAAGGTCATTCAGCTACCAGGGTTATATAAACCCTTTCTACTGAGCATGCCCAGCCACTGGATTTGCATAAGCCAGCCCTTTGTGGTCTCATTTTCCCCATGTTGGTGCTGAAAATAGGTCCAATGGGTAACAGTAGATTTCCTGTAGGGGAGGGCCTCGGAGAGGGGCCTGAGACCTTGAGGAGTGGCTGGAAACCCAGATGCATGTCTGGAAACCTGGACCCAGGGAAACTGAGCACCTCCTGTCTCACGATGTGGTTGGTGTTTTCTACAAGACATTCTGTGTGTTCTGGAGATGAACATAGTAGACTGAGGAGGCAGGCCAAGGTTTCCTACAAGTCATAGTAAAATCTTCCTGAATCTCAACGTGCTTGGGAGATTATGTTTCCCCAGAAGGACAGGGTTGCTGATTGATCTCAAGATTTTTGCCACATTTTAAAGCTGCAGGGCGTGGGTGCTGATGCAGCAAGCTGAAACCTCCAAAGGTCACAAGTGGATTTGCCACAGCCTTTCATGGTTGACCAGTGACCTACTAGAATTTCCATCCAAATCCCTGAAGGGCCTTCCCTGAGGAAGAGGAAAGAACCAGAGGTGGATGAGCCTCATTACAACTGTGTATGTCTAATTGGACTCAGAGGGGACAGAGAGGGGAGAGAGAAGGGGGCAGAAGCCATCACTGAAGGTGTAATTGCTGAGGACTTTCCAAAATGGGTATAATACATCAATCCACAGATTAAAGAACCCCAATTAGATAGGCAAACCCCAACTGGAAATAAGAAAGAAAAGAGGAGAAAATCATACTAAAGTCCATCATAGTCAAATTGCTAAAATAAAGCAGATAAAGTCAAATTTCTTTTCTAAAGTAAATTCACACCCTTATATGTCATTATTAAACAATAAATATCAAAATATTCTAAAACTACTTATTCATCATAAGAAGGTAAGAAAATAATAATAAAACTAATATTCACAGAAGAATGGATATACTAAACACAAAAAAATGAAATCAATTTATTAGGAGAGGGGAAAATGACAGAACTGACAGACTAATAAATCTGAAAGCTGTTTATTTGAATAATAAAAACCTAACACAAACCTGTACTCACTTTCAGTGTTTATTTTAATTAAATAAGCTTGACTTAAATAAAAACACACAAATGTAGGAGTGGGAAAAAATGTAACTGTAGACTGAAGAAACTACAAAAATAAGGATAATTATAAAATACACATTTCATGAATAAGTTTGATAATTTAATGAAAAACAAAATTTTCTGGCCAAGTATAAATGAAACATTGCTAAGCCCCCCCCACTCTGGCCTGCCACTAAGGGCACCCCGGATATGGCCTGCCCCTAGGACCTTCCTGGACTGTCCTGTCACTAAAGGTGCCCCATCCCAGTCTCTCCTAGGGACCCCATGATGGAGTTTGGATGTGTTGTCCCCTCCAAAACTCATGTGGAAATTTGATCTCCAATATGGCAGTGCTGGAAACTGATTGAGTCATGGGGGTGGATCCCTCATGAATGGATTAATGCTCTCCCTGGGGGAGGGGGGATTAATGAGTGAGTTCTCGCTCTATTAGTTCCCGCGAGAGCTCGTTGCTTAAAAAGACCCTGGCACCTCCCCTCTCTCTCTTGCTTCCTCTCTCTCTTTGCTTCCTCTCACCATGTGGTCTGCTTGTACCTGCCAGCTGCCTGCCACTTTTCTGCCCTGAGTAGAAGCAGCCTGAGGCCCATGCCAGATGCAGCTGTCCCATAATCATAAGCCAAATAAACCTCTTTTCCTTATAAATCACCTAGTCTCAGGTATTTCTGTTATATCAACACAAAATGGACTAATAAAGAAAGAAAGAAAGAAAGAAAGAAAGAAAGAAAGAAAGAAAGAAAGAAAGAAAGAACCTCCAAGGGCCCCCCTGGTCTGGCCTGGCCTGCCTCTGAGAGACCCCCTGGTTTGGCCTGGTTTGCCCTGCCACTAAGGGCCCCCTAGGCCTGTCCTGCCCCCAAGAAAGAAAGAAAGAAGGAAGAAGAGAAAGAAACAAAGAAACAAACAAAAAATTAACCCTCCTAGTTGTTCTGTGGCCTAGCCTGGCCTGCTTCTAAGAGACCCTGTGGCCTGGTCTGCCCTAACCTGCCAATAGGTTGCCCCTAGCCTGGCCTCCCCAGGGTCCCCAAAAAAGAAAAAAAAGAGGAAGGGAAAGAAAGAAAGAAAAGGAGCGGAAACCAAACTGGTTGGGAAGTCTGAGATAAATCAGCGGGAAAGCACCCCCTCCCCTCCCCCGCAAGCAGGCTTCCCCACGGGGAGGCGTGGCCTCCTTTCCCACCTCTCGGCCTTGTTGTCCAGCATTTTCGGAGCGGAAACCAAACTGGTTGGGAAGTCTGAGATAAATCAGCGGGAAAGCACCCCCTCCCCCTCCCCCGCAAGCAGGCTTCCCCACGGGGAGGCATGGCCTCCTTTCCCACCTCTTGGCCTTGTTGTCCAGCATTTTTACATACTTGTTTCTATCTTTTTTTTTTCACTTAGAAATGTTCTAAACAAAATTGAATTCGGGCATATAACCTAGAATTAATTTTTTATAGCATCCAGTGTTTTATTCCTGTAATAATGGGCTTGATGGCTTAAAAATTACTGAATTTGTGTCTTAATTTTACATCTTCACTGAGCGTCTACTATGTCTCACCCACAGGCAGGGTACATCCAATGGCTGAGCTACTTCAACTCATTTGGTTTTAAAAACAGGAAAAGTGTCATTAATATTTAAGCTGACATTCTCAAAGCTGTTTTCGATATAGAAAACACCTTACTTTTATAGGTTTTATTTTCACAGCCCACAGCTTTCTAGTATCTAAGCACTTACTAAAAGAAAGTTTTAGAATATTAAATTTTTTTCAGAAAAATAGGATGTGCTAAAGAAAAAGGTTTTGGAAGGAAAATGGTCAGCTACCTGAAGCAGAGGCTGCTACTAATTTTCTTTTATGGATACTGACATTTTTTCATGTTTAGGTCTCCCTGTTCTCAAGTAATTTGTGCCCAATCCCCAGATAATAAAATTAAGAAAGGCATTTTTCCTTCCTCTTGGTTTTTCCCCCTAAGTAAGAGGGCAGACTAAGTCTCACTCTCATCTCAAGTCCATGATTATTGTCTTATATTATAAATATTCTCCTGTTAATCCTCATCCTCCTTTGTCAACACTCCTCATTCCTTGACACACTCTGAGTTACTACACAAGGTTTGGACTCCGTAAAAGGCAAATTGTGGCCAGACAAGACTCACCGGGAAGAGGGGGCAGGGAGGTACCTGGGCCTCTGGTCTGGTGCGGTAGAGGATGGATGTTCAGGCAGGCAGGTGGAGCCTGGTACCCAGAGAGAATGCAGCTTGAAGCTCAAGCAAGTATTTAGTTAGTGTCAGAGAGGCTTGTCCAAGGCAGCCTAGTAGGCACCAGGAAGGCAGGACATGTGCAGCAAGATTGGGGCCATAGCACCTTCCTGCTATGGCATGGGGTGGGGAGTAGGAATGATGAAATCTCTCAAGAACAAGGCAAGGCTCTCATCCCAGACAGTCTAGAAGAACTGGCCAGGTTCCCAGGGCAGATCTCCAGGCCCAGAGAAGCCAACTGTGAGGCCTACAGCCATAAGTCTAGCAGGCTGTAGGGATGACAGAAGCTTTGTCACAAAATGGAGTCTCAGGATGCCAGCAAGGCTCTTAGCAAGGGTCCATTGGTATTGCATCACATTAGGGCTGACCCAAAGTTCCTTAATCCTGAGGGCAGAGCTTGGAATGGAGCTCAGCCAGCCTGCAGGTGGTGGTCACAGGGTTGCAAGTATTTGGGGAGGCCCCGATTGAGACCGATGAGAGCAAGGTCACCATTGAGGATGAAAGCTGGAGAACCTATTCTGGGGTGGGAAGAGGAGGTGGGCACAGATTACCCAGTGGGTATTGCTGTACAGTCTGAGCAGCCTGATAAGACCAGAGGTGAAGCAAGTGAAGGAAAAGAAATGCAGGGGAAAGGTAGTGGGAGCTGGTGGTAGAGGGGAGAGTGGGTATATTCACAACCAGGCAAAGACAAAGTATAGGTGCCATTTCTTGACCCACAGAATGAGAGGCCCCTAAGGAACATTCCCAGCCTCCCCTTCTTTGTATTTCTTCCTGGGGACCTCTCCTTCCTTGGCTTCACTTCCCCAGTAACTTAGACCTCAACATGCCATTGAAGCCTGCACACAATGGGTATGTACTCATTAAATGTTTCCTTCTGACTCAGTTCCTGACTTGCGAGAGGACAAGGAGGAAAAGGAAGAGGAGAAGGAGGCAGAAGAGACCTATAAAGTCGGAAGTCTGTCTGAGGATCCCTCCTCAGACCCTGTGGGCAGTGCCAGCCCTTTGGAACCCAGACAGGATGAGAAGAGGTACTGACAAACTGGATTTAGGTGGCTGGGAGAAGGGTGGTGGTGAAGATATGACTTCTTTAGAGCCCCAGACCAAATCAAAGGGAGAAACATGATTCCTTCCACCCCTAGGGAACTTCTGGACAGACAGACAGAAAGACAGACATACCTCTCTATCGCAGTTCAGCAATGGTCCCTTCACCCTAGTGGATCGTTGGCCAGGACACCGTGATGTGTCTCCCTTCTGCTCTGCCTGAGTCTTCCCTCTTCATTCCATTCCATCAACAATATGACCCATCAGCCAATGGTCCAGGGCTTCTGGCCAACAGCTCCCCAAAGAGTTAAGAGCTAAGCCTGCCTCTCCCTTTCTGTCCTTCAGTGTCCCCTGGATCTGGGGTGCTGTGCTCCTGCTGGGCCTGCTGGTGGCAGCGGTGGTGCTGTTTGCCGTGATGGCTAAAAGGAAAGGTAGGTAGCTGTCCATCCACTTATCCCGGCCTGTTCTTACTTGTCCTATATCAACCAGTTATGTGGATGGGGCCCAGAGTCTATGTCCACTCCTGCTACAAATGGACTTGTCTGGGCTTTAGTCAAGACTCCCACACCCTAAATTCCCATGGCTGAGAGATGGAGGGGAGGGAAGGAGATTCAGTGATTCAGTGGGAGCAGGCCTGGGGAAACTGAGAGGACAGCAGAAATCAGGAACTGGAAAGAATAGGGCAGTGGGGTTGGAGGAAAAGTGATGGAGGAGGTGGGGGAAAGGGTTTCAGGAGGTAGGTTGTTTCGAGGCAGGCTTAAGGGCGTGGTGGAAGCCGTAAGTGGGTGGGGAGACATAGGGCAGGGTGGGGTGGGGGCTGGGGAGACAGAGGGAATAAAGGTATGGTGGTGGGAGTAGGGAAGATGAGTCTGCAGTATGAAAGAGGTTTCAGAGACTTCTGAAGGGGGTAAATTGACAGGCTTTGAGCCAGCCCTGGAAGCAGACTGTGCTGCTGTTGTCTGTCCTGCCAGGAAATAGGCGTGGTGTCTGTGGCCAATCCCAGAGCAGCAGAGTTTCAGGCACGGTAAGAGGACTCTGCAGGCCCCAGCCAAATTCCCCAGACCCTCCATTCATCACACTCACTGGGAGGTCCCAAAATGATGGGATGGAGAAAGAACTGGAACCCAGATGGGGGTCTGAACCCTCTTCCTAAAGCTGTAAATGTGGCACTAATGGTTTCCCTTGGTATCCCACCTTCCCAGATTTGGGGAGAAACTTGGGGCTTGAAAATCTTCAAAGGGAAGACCTCTTGCCCACTGACATACTCAGGATTCAAGAGATAGATCCAGTGGCGGTTCCCATCAAGGGAACTGGGGCAGAGGGAGGCATTCACTCTTTGCCTGATTTGCCTACTATTGTTACAGGTCCCTTCTTCAGCAGTCTGCCATATCAGTGACTCTGGACTGGCTGCTGAATTGCCTTCGGACATACCATATGTCAGGCTCGACTCGCCACCTTCTTTTGACAATACCACCTATAGCAGCCTACCTCTTGATCCTCCATCAGGGAAACCTTCACCCCCAGCCCCATCCTCATTGCCTCCTCTGCCTCCTAAGGCCCGGATTTGCCACAAGCCTGTGACATATGCCACAGTCATCTTCCCAGGAGGGGACAAGGGTGGAGGGGTTCCCTGTGAGCCAGTTCAGGATCCACCTGGTAGTCAAACTCCACCCAGTTAAGCAGCTTGCCACACTGTACACTCATGGGGACCATCCCCAGGGGTCCTGTGCATCCATCCATCCAGCTCATGCCCTACATCTTTAGGATATTTGAGCAGCTAGAGTCTTTAGGATCAAATCTATTGTCCTGACTTTATTGACAGCAAAAATGACGCTCAGACATGACTGACGTGTCTTGGGAAGCGCCCCCCACCCCATGCTGGTTCTTCTGCCATTACACTTTGGGCTAAATAAATCCTAAATGATCATATGTGAGCTCTTAATGGTTAAGCGGAGAAGAAAAGGGCCCAAGTTTGACTAACCACTTGCATGTGAACTGAAAAGATTCTGGTACAGAGTTTGTGCTGCATGATCTTCTGCCTGTCCTGCCAGTGGGGAAGTGGTTTCTCTGGTCAGGACATTACAATGCAGTTTGATTCCAGGGGCACCAAAAAGACTTCTTCAAATGTATTTCCTGCCTCTCTCAAGATGCCTCGCTCTCCTGTAACTTATCATTAACATGCCCGGCTGAAGACCCAGGATAGATGGGGTATGAGATATGGGGCTGAAAAGAAACAGAAGTAAGGACAGGAATGGAAATAGACACCAAGTCCGTTCTCTGGTGGGACAAAAAATTTCCAAGCACAAGAGATAAAAGATCTTTGCCGACATCAGTCTTATCAAAGCTGGCTCTCTCTCAACTAGGTGGCCATCTGGTAATATTGTTTCCTTTGGCCTGAAATCTGGAGACTGGGAAGAACCCACTGGAGAAATGACATTTGAGAAAAGGGAAGGGGAATGGTAAGGGTGTGACCGTGGTTAACCATAAATGAAAGCTACTGTTGGCTGGGGGTGGAAGAGCCTTTAAGGTCCCTGTCAGGATTTCTTCTAAAACTGTTCAATTTGAAAATATTTGCCCATATTGGGATGAGATGCCCATGAACTCAGTCTTGTACATAACAGAAAGCTAGGCATAAAGAGGGGTATTAGTCCGTTTATGTTGCTTGTAACAAAGTACCTGAAACTGGGTGATTTATAAAGAAAAGAGGTTTATTTGGTTTATGATTTTGGAACAGCTGCATCTGGCCCAGGCCTCAGGCTGCTTCTACTCATGGCGGAAAGTGGCAGGCAGCTGGCAGGTACAAGCAGATCACATGGCAAGAGGAAGCAAGAGAGAGAGAGAGGGGAGGTGCCAGGGTCTGTTAAACAGCCAGCTCTTGCGGGAACTAATAGTGTGAGAACTCACTCATTAATCCCCACTCCCCCAGGGAGAGCATTAATCCATTCATGAGGGATCCCCCCCCCCCATGACTCAATCAGTTTCCGACACTGGCACACTGGAGATCAAATTTCCACATGAGTTCTGGGAGGACAATACATCCAAACTCCATCAAGAGGTTTTTGCTATCTGATGGGGCCCTAAGCTCAGCCTAAGAACCTTAAGAGAAGAGACTATGCCCTGGGCTCTAGGTTGTGTAAGCCTAGTGATGCTATTTTTAGAGAGCTCCAGCAGGATGTTCTGAGTGTCCCCTAATTAGAGTCTCAGGCTATGACAGAACCTGTTTTACTTCTGTCTCTTGTGGAGGCAGCAGCTGTCAGGTGCCCACCACTTTTCCTGGCTGAAGTGACTAGAGACTGCCTAGGAGGAGGAGGGAGGTAGTGGAGGTAGGGCAGAATAAAATCTAAAAATAACCCTCTTGGAAAAATTTACCATGGTCTGAATGTATTTAGAACTTTAGAAACTGTCAGAAGTAAAAAGTACATTTAGCAGTACAAAGAAAAATACTAAGAAAGATAATACAATCACTTAAGTGGTGGGGAAGAAGAAATATATAAATTCCTTTATTGCTCATGGTAGAAAGTCTATAAATACCAACCAAAGTTATAGTTATAAAAGTAACTTCTAAGATAAAAAAATTAACCTTCTAAATGTTATTGTGAGATATACATGCAAAACAAAGCAAAGAAAATGCAGGCAACATGGTAAGACAACCTCTTCATATCAGAACCTTTAGAATTCAGCTAAAGAAGTGCTAAGAGGAAAATTAATACCCTTAACAACAACAATTAAGCATCCAACTCAAATAGCTAGTTAATTTTAAAAGAAAAAAATGATATAACTAATACATAAGTAAAAGAACTGGTTCTTTGAAATGAAATGAAATAAAAGAGACCAAAAAGGTGTTAGATAACTTAGTAAAAAGGGTGAAATAAGAAATGACAAGGGGGAAATACACAGATGCAAAGACAATGAAAGAAATAATAAGAGTGTTTTTGTGCCTGGGCTGGTAGTATTGATGGAGTGGGAATGATGGCAAAGGGACCTGAAAGAACTTTTTTGATTAAAATGCTATCAATCATGATTGTGCTAGTGGTTACATTGGTGTGTACATTTGTCAAAACGCATCATTAAAATGGGTGCATTTTCTTATACACATATTTTGATAAAGTTGATTTTTAAAAAATATTTGAGAATGGGTAAAAGGGCATGAAAATCAACCACAATGTATATTGAGAAGTAAAATTTAAAAAAATACTTGAAACACCACTGGGGATAGTTAAAATAATTGTGGAGAGAAAAAAGCCCTTAAAGTATGTTATAAAACTCAGAATCCATAAAAGAACTCATAGATACATTAAAACTGATACACTAAGATAAATTTTAAAAAGACTGATAAATTTTTCTCCATGACAAAATCATCATAAACAAAAGACAAAACACAAAATGACGAAAAATTTTGCAACTCATCTGAAGACAGAGGGCTCATTTCTTTAACCTTTACAAATCAATTAGAAAATGAACATTTAACAGAATATGGTCACAGGATATATATACATATAGCTCACACAAAGGAAATATAAACATAGTAAAGACATTTAATTTCATCTAAGGGAAATGCAAATTAAAAGTATATTGACAGTGACTGCAGTAAAAATGGCAGAGAACCTGAAGTTTCTCTCCTCCAAAAAGCAGCAAGAAAACTGGCAAAAACAGTCAGAATCAACTTTTCCAGAATGCTGGAAATTAACCAAAGGCTTACATTAATCCAGGGAGAGTTTACTCAAGAAGAATGGCTTTCCCCCCCTCCCATCTGATTTTTAAAAAACAACTTCATAGAGTAATCATTATAAATCTAAATTTAAATTTAAATAATCTATTTAACACAACAGGAGACAGTTCAGGAATAGAGATAAAGCATAAGACAAGTAGAAAACAAATAACAAAATGGCAGACATAAATCCTACCTTATCAATAATCACATTAAATGTAAGTGGATTAAATATTCTAATTAAAAGGCAGAGGTAGGCAGAATAGATGAAAAATACATGATACAACTGTGTGCTGCCTACAGAAGACAAACTTCAGATTAAAAAACACAAGTTGGTTGAAAGCAAAAGGATGAAAAAACATATACTATGCAAACTAGCTAAAGAGATCTGGAATGACTATTTAATATCAGATGAAACGGACTCAAAGACAAAAGTTATTACTAAAGATAAAAAGAACATTTTATAATGGTAAAAGGGTCAATACATCAAGAAGATATAACAATTGTAAATATATGTGCAGCAATAACAGGGTTTCAAAATATATGAAGCAAAAGATGACAAATTAAAGGGAGAAATAGAAAATTAAACAGTAATAGTTGAGGAATTCAATATCCCACTGTCAATAATGAAAATAACAAGTAGATAGAAGATTAGCAAGGAAACAGTAGACATAAACAACTCCATAAACTAACTAGACCTAATGGACATTTATTGAACACTTCATCCACAATAGCAGAATACACATTCTTCTCAAGTATACATGCAACATTCTCCAGGATAGACCACATGTTGGGCCATAAACAAGTATCAACTGAAAATATTGAAATTCAACATTTAAAAATATTGAAATTATACAAAGTATGTTCCCTGACTATAATGGAATGAAATTAGAAATAAATAACAGAAGCAAATTTTGGAAATTCACAAATATGTGAAAATTAAATAACACACTCCTAAATTACAAATGTGTCAAAGAAGAAATCATAAGAAAAATTTGAAATAATTCAAAATAAATTAAAATAAAAACACAACATACGAAAACTTACGGTATACATCAAAATCAGTGCTTAGAATAAAATTTGTAGCTTTAAACACCTATATGAAAAAGATCTCCAATCAATAACCTAATCTTTCACCAAAGCAACTAGAAACAAAAAAGCAAACTAAACCCAAAGCAAGCAGAAGGAAGGAAGTAATAAAGATTAGAGCAGAAATAAATAAAATAAAAAACATAAAAAATAGAGAAAATCAACAAAGTCAAGTGTTGGTTCTTTGAAAAGATCAACAAAATTGACAAGCCTTTAGCTAGACTGGCAAAGAAAAAAAGAGAAGATTCAAATGATTAAAATCAGGAATGAAGTTGGAGGGATAACTATTGACCTTATGAAATAAAAAAGAATTATAAAGGAATACTATAAACAATTATATACCAACAAATTATATAACCTAAATGAAATGGACAAATTCCTAGAAAAACACAAACTACTGAAACTGACTCAAGAAGAAATAGAAAATTCGAACAGACCTATATAACAAGTAAAGAGGTTGAATTAGTAATCAAAAAACTTCCCACAAAGAGAAGCCCAGGCTTGCCACAAAGAGAAACCCAAATGGCTTCACTGGTGAATTTTACCAAGCATTTAAAACATTTAAAAACCAATCCTTTATAAACTCTTCCAAAAAGTAGAAGAGGTGGGAATACTTCCCAACTCATTTAGGATGCCAGTATTACCTTAATACAAAAACCAGACAAAGAGATCACAAGAAAACTGTAGACTGACATTGGAGACGTAAAAATCTTCAACAACATACTAGCAAATAGAACACATTAACAAATAAAAATGATTATACACCATGACAAAGTGGTATTTATCCCAGAAAATTGATTCCACGTATAAAAACCAATCAATGTAATAAACCATATTAATAGAATAAAGGACAAAAACCACATGATCATCTCAATAGATGCAGAAAAAGCATTGGACAAAATCTGACACCCTATCAGGACAAAAACACTCAACAACCTATGAATAGAAGGTGCCATGGTTTAAGTATGTCCTCCAAAAGTTCATGTATTGAAATCTTAATTCCTCTCTGTAGTAGTGTTGGGAGGTGATACCTAGTGCGAGGTGTTTGGGTCATGGGGGCTCCACCCTCGTGAAGGGAATAATGCAGTTCTCATGAGAACAGGTTGTTATAAAGTTGGTTTTGCTTCTCTCCTCTCCTTTCACATGTACCCACTTCTCTGCCATGTTATGACACAGCACAAGGCCCTCACCAGAAGCTGACCAGATGTAGTCCTTTGATCTTGGACTTCCAGCCTCCAGACTGCTAGCCAAAATAAGCTGCTTTTCTTTATAAATTGCCCAGTCTCTGATATTCTTTTATAGCAACAAAAAATGGACTATGACAGAAGAGAATTACCTCATAAAATTTATTTCCTGATAAAGGGCATCTACAAAAAGCTTACAGCTAACATCATACTTAAAGGTAAAAGACTGAAAGCTTTCCCCCTAAGATTGGAAACAAGACAAGGATGTCAACCTTTTGCTGCTTTTATTCAACATTGTACTGGAGGTTCTAAGTAAAAGCAATTAGGTAAGAAAAAGAAATAAAAGGATTCCAGAATAGAAAGAAAGAAGTAAAACTATTTTCAGGAGATAAAATCTTGAATATAGAAAAGCCTAAGGAATTTGCAAAAAAATACATAGAGCTAGTAAACAGGTTAAGCAAAGTTTCAGAATACAAAATCAATACACAAAAACACTTGTATTTCTATACAGTAGCAATGAATAATCCAAAAATGAAATTAAGAAAAAAATTCCATTTACAATAGTTCCAAGATGAATAAAATATTTAGACATAAATTAAACAAAAGAAATGTAATACTTGTACATTAAAAGCTATACAACATTATTGAAAGAAATTGAAGAAGGCCTAAATATATGCAGAAAATATCTGTTTCCTGGATCAGAAGACTTAATATTGTTAAGATGGTAATTCTTCCCCAAATTAATCTACAGATATGATGCAAACCCAATCAAAATTACAGTTGTTCTTTTTGTAGAAATTGACAAGCTCTTCATAAAATTCATATGTAAATAGCCAAAACAATATTTAAAAAGAAGAATAAAGTTGGAGGACTCATACTTCCTGATTTTAAAATTTATTACAAAGCTATGATAATCAAGACTATATATTACTGGCATGAGGACAGACATATAGACCAATAGAATAGAATGGAGAGTCCAGAAATAAACCCATATATCTAAGATCAACTGATTTTCAACAAGAGTGTCAAGACAATTAATGGGTGAAAGAACAGTCTTTTTAACAAATGGGATTAGGACAACCAGATATCCACATGCAAAAGAATAATTTCAGAACACTACCTCATATGATATACAAAAATTAACTCAAAATGGATCAAGAACCTATGTGTATGAATTAAAACTATAAAACTCCTAGAAGGAATCACAGGAATAAATCTTTGTGACTTCAGATTTGGGAATGGTTTCTTAGATATGACACTTAAAGCACAACCAACCAAAGGAAAAAAGGTATCGATTTCGTCAAAACTAAAAACTTTTATGTTGCAAAATATTAATGTCACGAAAGTGAAAAGACAGCTCATGGAACTGGAGAAAATATTTGCACATCAAATCTGGTGTCCAGAGTATATAAAAAAAATTCTTAAAGCTCAACAATAAAAAGGTGAAGAACCTTATCAAAAAATGGGCTAAGAAATTCAATAGACATTTCTCCAAGAAGTTATACTAGTGCCCAATAAACTCATTAAAAGATGCTCAACATCATTAGTCACTGAAGAAATGCAAATCAAAATAATATCACTTCACACCCATTAGAACAGCTATAATGAAAAAGACAAACAAAGACAAGCGTTGATGAGGCTGTGGAAAATTGGAACCCTCATACATTGCTGGTGAAAATGTAAAGTTGTACAGTGACTTTGGAGAACAGTTTGACAGTTCCTTGAAAAGTTAAACAGAATTTCTGTATGTCCTGGCAATTCTTGGGAATGCCCAAATCACATAGGTATATTCCCAAGAGAATTGAAAACATATGTTCACACTAAAACTTGTACATGAATCCTTGCAGTAGCATGATTCATAATAGTAAAAAAGTAGAAACAAACCAGATGCTTCTCAACTGATGAACAGCTAAACAAAATGTGGCATATTCATACAATGGAATGTTATTTGGCCTTAAAAAGTAATGCTACAATATGGATGATCCTTGACAACATTATGCTAAGTGAAAGAGACTGGACACAAAGGGCCATATATTATGATTCCATTTATACAAAATGTCCAGAATACACAAGCCTTTAGAGACAGGAAGTATACTAGTGGCCAGAAAGTATATTGGGGGAAGGAAAAATAGGGAGTGACTGCTAATAGGCAGAATGTTTCTTTCTTGGGTGATAAAAATGTTATAGAATTATGCTATCTGCAAACAGGGACAATTTGACTTTGTCTTTCCAATCCGGATGCTCTTTTTTTCTTTCTCTTGCCTGATTGCTCTGGCTAGTACTTCCAATAGGAGTGGTGAGAGTGGGCATCCTTGTTACTGTCCTAAAAGCTTTTCTCTATTCAGGTTGATATTGGCAGTGGGTTTGTTATATATGGCTTTTATTGTGTTGAGATACTTTCCTTCTATACCTAATTTGTTGAGAATCTTTATCATGAAGTGATGTTGAATTTTGTCAAATGCTTTTTCTGCATCTATTATCATATGGTTTTCATCCTTGATTTTGTTGACATGGTGAATCACATTTATTGACTTGTGTATGTTGAACCATCCTTGCAACCCTGGGATGAATCCCATTTGACTGTGGTGTATAATTTTTTTGATGTGTTGCTGCTGTATTCTATTTGCTTATATCTTATTGAGGACTTTTAAAATTAGATGGTGGTGATGGTTGTACAACCTTACAAATATACTAAAAAGCACTGAATTGTTCACCTTAAAAAGGTGTACAATTTGGGCCGGCCCGGTGGTGCACTGGATAGTGCGCTGCTTGGGAAGTGTGGCGGCGCTCCCGCCCCGGGGGGCGGGGCC
>NW_007727033.1:116652-167788 GCF_000696425.1 Galeopterus variegatus
AAAGAAAAAAAAAAAAAAAAAAAAAAAAAAAAAAAAAAAAAGGTGTACAATTTATGTTATGTGGGTTTTATCTCAATTAAAAATTGCCAAAATGAAATGAAAAAAAAACAAACAGGAGCAGCACACAGTGTGTTATTACCACCATTAGTGGGAAAGAAGGGTGCAGTAAGTATGCTTGTATGTGCATAGAATAATTGTGTGGGCTGGCTGGTTAGCTCAGTTGGTTAGGGTGTGGTGTTATAACACCAAGGTCAAGGGTTTGGATCTCTGTTCTGGCCAGCCACCAAAGGGAAAAAAAATTTTTTTTGTAGGATACGCAAGGAAGTGGTAATACTGATCAACTTTGGAGAGAGCAACTGGTGGCTGGGGGGCAGGAATGGGAAGGAGTTTTTCTCTGTTATATACTTCTTTTCCTTTTGACTTTTGTACATTTTATTACATGTAAATGTAATACCTATTTTTAAATATAAAAAATGAATTAATGTAATTACATTTATGGAGTGCCTACTATGTGCCCACAGGTACTATTCTAAGTGCTTTATATTCATGTAGTCTTCACAATTACATTCTTTTGTCCTATTTTTATCCCCATCTGCAGAAAAGGAAACTGAGGCACATAGAAAATAAATTATGTGCCCAAAGTAACATAAATAGCAGGTTAGAATTTGAACCCAGCCTGTCTGGCTCCAGAGTCCTTGCTATTGACTGCTATTCTACATTGCCTCTCAGAAATGTAATGGAATCAAGGAGGAGGACAGGGGGAAAGTGGGTGAGGAGAAAGGAAGGAGGGGCAAGACAGGAGGAACACAACGGAAGACATGGAGGGAGTAGAGGGAGAGAAAGAAGATATCAAGAAGGAGAAAAGTGAGAGAAGAGGGAGAAGGGAAGGAGGGAATGTATAGAAAAGACAGCATAATTTAAAGGGCAAGTACAGGACTCCCTTTTGTAAGCAGCTCCCTCTCTGCCCTTAAAGTTCTGATCTTGGCCATTTGAAGAGAATGGTGAAGAATGGGTACAGGATAGCTTAGGTCTCATGAAAGCCTGTAAAGCCTAATGGTTAATAGCATAAACTCTGGAATCAAATCTGAGTTAGGATCTCAGCTATACCATTTTATGGCTGTGTTTCTTGGGGTAAAACCTTTTTAAGCTTCCACTCTTCATCTGTAATATAGGACAATATTAGTACTTGCCTCACAGAGTTAATATAACAATTTAAAGAATGTATTTCAAGCACAGAATAAGTAGCAACAAATGGGTAGCTATCATAACATTAGCAATTGACTCTTTGGACACTAGATGACTGAGTTATAAAGTGTAAAAAATCAGTGGGGAAGATCATACTCTGTGGAAGAAAGACCATCAAACAGATAAAGGCCAAAGATGGCAGCTCCAAAAAGGAAGGAAAAGGAAGAAAGCTGGAGTCATACACAGGGCAACTTAAGATCCACCTGGGAATGCCCAAGTCACATAGCACAAAGGAGAAATGGATTTCCACAGCCCTGTACACCTCTCAAAAGACTCCTTGACTTCTTAGAAATCCATTACCACATCTGTGCCAAAAGAAGGCAACCCCCAAGTTTTCACACTGCCAACCTTCCTTTAGTAATGGCAAAATTTATTAGGGTTGTGATTTTCCATCTACTAATGGATCCTACCTTATATAAGATGGAATCAGTTCATCTGAAAACTTCCCAGTCCTCCTATCTACCCCTACTTCTAATTTCTGTTACAGTTGTGCTAATGACTATTAAGAGTTAAAAAAAAAAAAAAAAAAAAAAAAAAAGCCAAAAAACTAAGTGTCGTGCTTCATAAACATAGGCTTTTATTTTGACAAAGACATAGCTAGCAGTGACCGTAAAAGGCTAGTATATTTAATATGTACACTTAAAAAGGAGAATTTGGGGCATTTCCTTGTGTTATATGCAATAAGAGAATCATGATCCCTTCAGATTTTTTTTTAACATATACATTCTTGAGTTTCTTCTGTTTTTTTATTCTCCTTGACATCAGCCACTCAGTCAAATCCTGAAAGAGGGAACATAAAGAATGTCATGAACACAAAGAATGTCCTCAGCAATTATAAATTTAACCAATGGCCCTAGGAAAGGAGAATATCTGCAAGGCTCTAAGCAAGAAACTATGTATAATCTTTCCTTTTTCTTGCCTACATCGTACTATTTACCTTCATAGACATTACATAGTGACTTTTAAGGCCTTCTTTTCCTCTTAGTGACCATCCAGCTCCTCCAAGGAAACAACCCAGTTGTTCAAGCTAGACACAAGGAAGAACTTCCTACACCTAAGGGTTATAGATGCTGAAACAAAGGGCTGCAGGAGGCTAAAGAAATTACTTTGTTAAACAATATATGGGACTCCTGTCTGTCCAGGCTATGTCCAACACTAGGGAGAGGACTATACTTACCTCTAGAGCAAGGACTAACTCCTTACATCTTGTGTGTCTCTTCTGACTTCATAGGTGTAGCCTTTGACTACTTGTAAGAATCTGAGATTGTTCTTTATGTCTCACACAAGGGTTCTAGGAAGGAATGCTTACTCTGTGTTCCTAAATTTCTTTCATAAGACTTGTTTTCCTCCAGGAATTCTCCCTCTATCCAAATCCTGGTCAAACAAGTGTCATAAGGTCTGATGGATTCTCTTTTCCCACATCTCATTACAGAGGCCTTAAGTTCAGAGACCCGCTGGTGATAAACAGGGCAGGTCACACATCGAGAGAAGAACTCTTTAAAATACTGAAATGAAAGGAAGTTTCATTAGCTCTGGGATTATTACTTTCTTTTTCTAACACATCACTTCATCAGAATTTACAATAGTCCCCACTCAGCATACTCACTCAGGGCTGGGGGAACAGGGAGGAGTTATTGATGGCAGAATAGGTCTGGGAAATTGGTTTTGGGATATAGAGAAGTTGCAATTCATCTTAGATTGAGAAAGCAGGGCTGTAGGGAAGATGTGTCAAATTACAGACTGAGCCATAAAGTCGGTCCATTGAGAAGAGACAAATGTTAACATTTTAATGCTATTAGGTAGTAGCTGTGCAAAGGTGGAAAGTTAAGAAACCAAGATACAAGAATATCTGGGAGGGTACATGAGGCAGGCGGAAAGTTTCTAGGTGGAGAAACAAAGGGTTCAAGGAGGAAAGGGAGATACAGCCAGTGAGAGGAAGAGTAAGGGGAGAATACAGGTGGCAGGAAGAGTATTACAGGGTGTGACCAAATGAATTAGGTGTCAGTTGAAGGACAGCAGAGAAACAGGTACCTTGAGGGCTTGGCTGTAAGTCTCAGGGGGAATATGCATGAAGACACCCGCTGGCATTTTCTGTAACATCAGCACGTGGCACTCTAGAAATCGAACAAAGCCATGTGAACCAAATAGTGAAGCATTGGTTCTTTTCACCAACTGGCAAGCCTTGGAGAAGTGGTGCTCAAACAGGTCCCACTGTGAGTCTTGGGCAAACCTGGAGGGAAAGAGTCATAGCTTTCAGCTCTATCCCCAGTTTATCAACCATGGCTCTTTCACAAAACTGTCACTTCTTTAAGGCTCTAAGACATCCTGGACAGTCATGATTATGATGCTGGAAAGTGGCCAAGGCTACTAACTCACATGCAAGGAGACCAGTGATATTCAGCCTTGCCATGGGTTACTCTAGCACTTAAATGTAACTCTAAACTTAAACCTCAATCTATAGGCCCAAACTTGTTAAGGGACAAGAATGCTAGTAATATGGGAAGGGATGGGAGGTGAATAGTCTTTAAAAGCTGGTTGGAGATGTTGAATAGTTCTGCCTGGAGGGGTGACATAGCTTAAATGACTTAAATTTCTACCCTTACTCACAGACCCTGAGTAAGACATTACCACATGGCCAGGGAGGAGTGAACTCCCAGCATGACATTGCTCTGAGAGGTTAGAACACAGCTGTGCTCGTAGTGTTGAATGAAGTGGAGACACTCGCCAAAGGGCCTACACAGCAATCCTGTGGACAGAGAAGGTAACCAGGCTAGTATACGTTGTCAACATAGGATCTGGGGTATAGAAGGTATGTGGTACACGGAAGAAAACAAGACCTGAAAGGCAGACATCCCTGAATCACAACGTGGTTCCCAGATTTTAAGGAGCCAGGGGCCAGGAGCAGAGGCCATGTCTGAGGTATAGGCTCATGACTGCCTGTGTTCCAAATCTAGTGCCCCATCTGAGGTCTGAATCCCTCTGGAGTACAGCAGAGCCCTGAGCAAGATTTACCTTTTCCATAGAGCAGCAGATCTAAGCAAGCAGAGTAGAAGCAGGCCAGGCTGAGGACATCATGACCCTGGGAAATGAGCGCCCACTGACTCTCCAACACATGGACACACAGATCAAATCTGCCGAAAGACAGAGCCACTGGGACCAGCTAGGGAGTGAGGAGGATGATGCAGGAAAGGAGGGGATCTGACACCTTCAAAGCAGCTCAACACCCCCTAGTTCTCCTCTCCATAGCTCTATTTATATAGAGAACATCTGTGCCTTGGATCAGACCTGTCTCTAGGCAAAGGAGGTGGGAAAATGCCTCTGAGGCAGTTTCCAGGGTTTTGAGCTGCTGCAATTCCCCACCTCCCTGCAGAAAAATGAAAAAGAAAGTTAAGAAAAAGAAAGTTTGTCCATGAGCCTCAAGTGCTGAGGAATAGTAGCAGCTCTGACTGCATTTCCACTCTTGACCCCCATACGTGAGATAATGCTTCCTGGGGTGTCCAGGGGAAAGACAGCCCTGGCTGTGGAAATGTAATGGCATCTCCCTCTCTACTGCAAATTTCTCTGAGAGAATATACCCACCCCTCTTAGGAAACAAATACCCTCTTAGGACAGAAAATAATCTTAATACTTCTTCTCCAGAAATGCAGATCTGAAGAGAACTGAGAGAACCAGATTCTCCAGGGCTGGTTTCTTGAGGTGTCTGCATATCTCAAGAGCTTGAAAACCTAAGGAAGTTAAAGAGTATTGCATGAGGTCTAGCAGTGAACTTGGACTCTCTAAAAGCCCGAGGACCACCAGCCCCAAGCCCCATTACCCAGCTTGATGGAGAAGTCAAGATGGCCTAGGCAGAGCTTGGTGTAGGCCAAGGCTTGCATGAGCTGGGCTGTGGCCAACAATCCCTCTCTGGAGAACCAACATAGGCTGCTTTTCTGAATGGCCATTTGTTCACAGTGCAGCCACTTGTCCCTGTCACCCATGCTCTGGGAGAACTGGGAGAGGTCCACATAGGTAGAGACAACCTGCAGGGCAACAAACATAGGGTAAAATATTCCCATTGTATATTCACATGACATCTCCCTTTTGTCTCTCTCTTGTGTAAGAGCCTGCTAATGTACCTTGCTGCTCACTCAGTCTGTACTCCTGATGCCCCTACCGCTTGCCTCCACTCCACTGGAAAAACATGCTCCTTCCCACCCCTACACTTCTAACTTGATCATTCTTACTGCCTGTTCTTTAAACAAACCACTTTCTCTACATGCCCCTCTTCTTCATCTCCAATCCAAGACTTTCCCTTCAAAGCACTGGCCAAACAGACTCTTCTTTGTTTTCTCTATAAAGTCATCTGATTCTTGCTCCTTGAAGTTCTTCAAAACTGCTGCCTAGATCTCTGTCATAACCACATGCACATTTGATATAATTAATGACTTTCTTCTTGAAACACTTTTTTCCCTATATTTCCAGGACACTGTGCTCTCCTCTCTCCCTGGCAACTTATCTTCAGTTTCTTTTGCTGATTTTTCCTCATCCTCCTGACCTCTTAACATTGGAGCTGTTAATGCAGTCTTTGGAACTCTTTTCTTTTCTACATTTATTCCACTTATCTTCAGTTTCTTTTGCTGATTTTTCCTCATCCTCCTGACCTCTTAACATTGGAGCTATTAATGCAGTCTTTGGAACTCTTTTCTTTTCTACATTTATTCTCGTTGTGTTCTCACCCAGTTTCATAGCTTTAAATAGCATTTACACACTGATGACTCCCATATTCCTATTTCCAGCTCAGACTTCTGTTAATCCTAGGCTCATCTATTCAACTGCCTACTCCATATCACTACTTGGATGTCTAGGCATCTCAAATTAAACATGTCCAAAGCCTAACTCCCAATCTTTCTCCTGCAGTCTTCCCCATCCCAATTAAAAGTCTCTCTAACCATCTAGAATTTCAGATCACAGATCTTGGGATTATCCTTGACTCTTCTCTTTCTCTCACATCCCAGAAAGGATCTACGAGTGAATCCTGTTGGTTTTATCTTGACAAAAGGCCACTCTTCCTCACTTATTCTGCTACCACAAGAATCCAAGCCACCACCATCTCTTGCCTACATGACTCTAATAACTTCCTAACCAGTCTCCCTTCTTCCTCCCTTGCCCCCTTCAGTTTATTCTCAATACAGTACCAGAATGATCTTGTTAAAATAAAAGTAGACCCTGTCATACCTCTTCTCAGAACCAATCAATGGCTTTCCATTTCTTTTAGAGTAAAAGCCAAAACCCATCCAGTGGCCTATAAGGCCTGCACTATCTGCCATTCTGCCCCTCCCCAGTCCCTCTGACCTCACCTCCTGGGATGCTCTCCTCCTCTCCCTCCCCTCAGTCACACTGGCCTCCTCACTGTTCCTCAAGCACAGAGGGCATGCCTTGTGCATTCACTGTGCCCTCTGCCTATATGCTCTTTTCCCAGACAGTCTGGCTTACTTTATCACCTCCTCCAGATGTTTGCTCCAATTGTCACCTGCTCAGCAAGGCTTTCTCTGACCACCTTGTTTAAAACTGCACCCAACCACCTCCCCCTGCCTCCACTTAATTTTTTTCCACTGCATTTAGTATTGCCTAATATGCTAGATATTTTACTACATTTTAACATACTTCATCTGTTTTTCTGAAGCCAAGATTCAATGCCTGGAACATAATAGGTTTTCACTAAATATCTGTTGAATAAATGGATAAAAGAGAAAGACAGACAGATACTAAAATTAGGAAGACACATTTCCGTTCCTCTTTTCCTAAGTCAGCAGTTCTATTCCTTTTTTGGATCATGAACTTCTCTAAGAATCTGATGAAATTCATGACCCCTACCCTAATGCTCTTTTGAACATACAAACAAAATTCTGCATTCAGTTGAAAGAGCTCACAGATAACCCCATACCTAGAAACCCATTTATAAACTGCAAATTGAAAAACCGGGCTCAAACACATGATCAGTAGTCTCCAGTTAAAAATGGGTTATTGGGGAACCATACTAAAATCATGAAGTTTGCAGGGTCTTTCTCCCTAGTGCTGAGTTTTCTGACTGAGGTCCAGAGGTAAAGCAAGGACTGGCTCACCTGGGCTTCATTTGCAAACTCCTCAGCCGAATTCTTCTGCATAAGAGTGGCCAGGCAGGCAAACCTGTGGCTGTTGGCTGTGGCCTCTAGGTTATAGAGCTGCCAGAGCAGTGAGAGGGCATGCACCCGCTGCTGCAGGACTGCTAGCTTCTTCTTACTGTTACAAAGCACAAGGCAGTTAGCAAAACCTTACTCTTCACCAATGCCCAACTTACCCTCCTCTTAAGAGATACAAGTCTACTCATCATGCAGCCATCTGTAGACTTTCAAACTCAGAAATGTTCTTGGAATCCCACTGTTCCTAACCCCATATGCCATTTTAATTTCATCCCTCTTGACCAGGAAAGTTCATCCCTCTTTACCAGGATAAGTTCAGAAAGAGGTTTTACAAAAAGATCCATTCTTCGAATTACTATTTGCAACATTGAACTGGATGGGAAAATAAGGTGGAAGACCTAGAAGTGTCTGTTATATACTTATTTGTTACATGCATATATGTATATGCTGTCTTTTATACTGTCATATGCTTGTCTGTTATATGCTTGAAGGTTACTTGATAGTAAGAAAAAGAGGAGTCTTAGGTCACAGGTGAAGTTCCAGGCTGGGTCCTAGTTTAGCTATACAGTTCTCTATGGCCCTAAATGAAACCAGCACAGCTTGTTCAGGCTTCTTACTTCTCACTAGGGTTGTCTGGGGGTTGGATCAGGGAACAGGAATGCCAATACTTTTCCAGGAATGTTTGGAAAAGGACACCAAACCAGGTCGAAGGGAAACTCCTTTTCAGCAGTTGAAGAGCTTGCCTAGCCAATTTTTTGGCCAAGGTGATCTGTCCCATGTTAAAACAGACCTGGAGATGGGATAAGAAATGTAAATGTAAGCAGAGTACTATGGACTAAGTTTTGGGTGTAACACACTGGCTCTTTCATTTTGAGATGTGTAATTGGGGTCACTAAGGTGCTAGAGTGAGCTGGGTTGGAGCACAGCCTGTTCAGCAGTCACACTAACAAGTACCAGTAGGACCATAAGCAAGTAAAGGGGTGGGGAAATAGGATTATGAAGAAAGCACCCTTCTTTCTCATCTCCCACACATTTGTCAGTGGGTAGTAGAGGAAGGTTGTGATTTAGAAAGTGGTACAGTTAGACTGAGATGAAATCATCATTTGTGTGAAGACTCCAGTGCTCTCAGATGTCATGGAAAACATCTGAAATATCACCAAATCCTGTATCTCTCCTTCCTAAAGAATTTGTATCACCACAGTGAACGTGGTGGTGGGAGGTGAAAAACTACCTCGAGGTGATCCTAAACCTTCACTTTCTAAGGCAAAATGCCCCAAGAAAGTGATAAAGTTTATGTAATACTAGAACAATTTTGGGAGAATTTTGCTCCAAAGGCCTCTTGGTTGAAACACAAATAATGTAATACCATGAACAACGCTAACATTTCCTTTGGCCTTCAAAGGCATTATACACATTAAGTTTACTCTCCTCACCAGATTATCTTAAGGTTTACATTAAAATTAGTTTATTTATACTTCAATGAGCAAAGGACATGAAAATAAAATTTATAGAAAAATAAATGTAATGACCAGTGAACATATAAGAATAATTTACCTTATTAATTAAGAAACACACATTAAAATACAATATAGCTTTCATCTAGGGATTAGCAAGTTTAAAAAAGACACAATATCTGATGTTGGTAAGGATGTGAAGAAATGGGAAAAACTTGAATTGATAGAGTATTTTAGGTGGGCAATTGTCATTTCTATATCTGGAAATTTCTCTTACAGAACCACTCTCACAAGAGCAGAAAAAAAAATATTTAATAAGATTATTCACTGTGGCAATGTTTATAACACCAAAATTAGAGATAACCTAAATGCACATAAATAAGGGAATAGTTAAACTATGGTAAACCCATGCAATGGAATGCTTGGCAGCTGTAACTACGTGATAGATCAATATGTACACCAATATACAAATATGTCTAGTCTGTACTATTAAGAATGAGAAGGTAGAATATGATCCTATTAAAATAATAATAAAAACCAATAATGATATGGCTGTGTGTGTGTATAGTTTGCAGAACATACATCAAATTATTCACTATTGTGGGGATGGTGTGGGATTAGTGGGGGTTCTTTCACTTTCTACATATTATATATTTCTATATCTTGAATTTTTGCAACCTTTTATCACATCATCATATTTACAATCACACACGCACAAAAAACAATGAAGAAATTAAAAAAAAATATATTTCTATATCTTGAATTTTTGCAACCTTTTATCACATCATCATATTTACAATCACACATGCACAAAAAACAATGAAGAAATTAAAAAAAATAATAATAATAGGGTAACCCTAAGGAGAAATAACCAAAATTTCACAGTCACCCTCTGTCCTCACCTCTGACCGAAGACAGCAGAAAGTAGCCTCTTCGAACTGACAGATCTTCACCTTGCGCTTTTTTAAGAATGAGAATGCTGAGGCTTGGCCCAGAACACTGCTTGCCTTCCTCAGATAAGAAAAGGCCTCCAAACAGGACAAGATATAAAGAAACTGGATTAGGATTAGAATGACGCTAGGGGTGAGATTAGGATGAAGCCTGGAGTAAGGTTATGATGAGAGTCAAGATCTGAATTTGAATCAGGTTTGGATTTTGAGTTAGAAATGGGGAGCTGGGGACCGGCCCGGTGGCGCACTCGGTAGAGGCGGCGCTTGGGAGCGTGGCTGCGCTCCCGCCGAGGGTTCGGATCCCATATAAAGACTGGTCCACTCACTGGTTGCGCGCGGTGCGGGTGCGACACAGAGGGTTGCGATCCCGTTACCGGACACAAAAAAAGACAAAAAGGAAAAAAAAAAAAAAAAGAAATGGGGAGCTGGACTGCTTGTCCAAGAGTCAGGAGCAATGCTAGCATGGGTTGGTGCTCTGTCACTACCACACTCCCATTTCATGTTTTCTCCTAAATCCCTTCCAGCTCCTCTCTCTCTCTCCCATTTTCTTCCACTTTCCACTCACAGTTACTTGACAGTAAGAAATCTCAATCAAATTCCCAAAGTAAAAGGGCTCAGCTCAAAGGCAGAGAGCAGAGCTTGCTCACCATGTAATTATCTGACAGGTCCAAGGAGGCAGCAGCAGCCTCCAGCAGGTAATAAAATGCACAATTGGTTTCTCCAATGACCATGCAGTGCTGGGTGAGGGGTGAGAGCACTAATTTCAGGATTTCCTCACAGTGACAAGGCTTTGTAGTCAACAGGTCTTTTTTGGGGCTGGTCTGAGCCAACTTCCTGTTAACTTGATTCAGGAACTCCTCCTCTGTTCTTTGTGGAGAGAAAATGAAGAACTGAGAATGGCCACAAAGCTGCCACTTTTGTTGGGGCATTACCAGGCCTCAAAACCACTTTTTCCAGGAAGATTTCCTGTACAATTCCTTAATTCTATGTCTATTCTTCTCCATCATGCCATACGTTTTTGAGTCGGGTACCAGAGCTAAAACTGCAATGCTCTATTAGCGATTTAAAAAAAAAACTAAATCCAACCTGGGTACCTCACAATTTAAATGTGGAAACATCACAGCTGAAGAATAAACTAGCAATGTAAATGTTAAATAAAATATAAAAATGATACAAAGCAACAAGTAATATTTTTTTAGCATATTTGAATTTCGTAATAGCATATTTGAATATTATTTTATACATCATCATCATCTAATCCTACAATAATCCTTTCAGGCAGGCAAAAATTACCTCTCTTTTACATATGAGGAAACTGAGGCTCAGAGATACTAAGCGACTTATATATGGCCCCACAGCTACTGAGAAGTAGAATTAAAACTAGAGCTCCCTCTCTACCAGTCTAGTGCACTTTCTATAGACGAGTTCAAAAGAGGTCAGATCTCTCTGAGCTACAATGATCTAAAAAAAAAAAGTGAGAACTAGGAGGGTCTTGAAGGATAGTCAACATTCTGATAAGTGGAGGAATGCAGAAGCCACTCAGCATTTAAAAAGGGAGAGTTGTGTGAGCAAAGACAAACTGGTGAGTGTGGAAGTAGTTCATGTGGAATGTAGATTTTTCTTTAAAAACAGTAGAAAATCAGGTTTCCCATTGGGTGGAATGGGAAGCTGTATATAGAATGGCTGGTGGTCTCAAGGTGGGGTCATTTAAAATTGATGCAGTAGGCATTAGAAAGCCAGGAGGAAGTAAAGATCTCTAGGACATATTATTTAGTTAAACAAAACAAACGGCACTACAATACTTACAGTACAATGCCGTTGAACTAAAAAATGCAAAACCATATACATGTGTGCTTATATAAGTAAATAAACACCTAGAGAAAGGACCGGTTTATATACATGATTAACAGCATTTATATTAGGAAGAGAGTAGGGAAGAAGAGCAAAGAGAAACTTGCATCTTTTCAATATTCTTTAAAAAATTTTAAACTAGAATTTATTCAAGTTTTATTTGTATAACTAAAAAAATTAACAATAACAACAAAAAGAAAGCCAAGAGGTATGTGGTTAGGAATGCAAATTCATTTTAATATTACCTGGGGCAAAAATAATTGAGAAGACAAATTTATAGCTGAAAAAAAAATCTGGCATGTGTACAATGCATTTGAAAACTATTAAATAAAGTTCATTCCACTAAGAAATAATTTCCCTACAGAGAATTGAACATTGCCTTTCCAAATCTCTTTAACCTGAATTTTGAACTGAGTACAACAGTCACTACTCTGGGTTGGTCAGATGCTCTTCTGGTCTGCTGGTGAGGTTAGTGCCCCAGTTTAATGGTCGCGCCCGTCTCTCACTTTTGGCCACCTCTGTGTCTACCCTCAGCATCTCCATCTACCTGCAGTGTTCACTTGAGAAGGCCTCCTGACTTCTGGATGGTTTTGTCTGGAACTGAAAACTCTCTGTAGGGAGAAAAAATATGATTAACTTTAAGTATCCATGTTTGGATTAACTGAGGACATTTTAAATTCCTGACTACCTTTCCACTGCAGTTTATAATACAAAAGTAGGATGGTAGATTGTAAATTCCTTAATTTAAATTAAACCTATTTAATTTAAATTCATCTTAATTCATCTATTTGTGATTAAAATAGTAACTACCCTCATTCCCAAATCCCCCAAACCAGTTCCTAACTTGAAGGAGGCACTCAATGTTTGCTACATGAAGGAAAAAAATGAATAAAGAATGGTCCATCATGGTTTGATGGCTACATCTCATAGTGAAAATTCCTGAATACATCTGAATCAGGTTTATTGCCAAATCAGAGTGAACTGCAGAACCTAAGACCAAGAAAACCGTAGGAGCACAAGACGCCAAAGTCTGCTGGAGTCACAGTAGCCAACAGAGGTTTCCAGATTTTCCTAGATGCCTTAAATAGCCTTTATACTCCAGGTTTGACTTGTCTTCTGCAACTACCTTCTCACAGATCAAAACAGCAAATATAAGGTATGACGTTGAGATGTTACCTATTAGGGCTCAGAGCACGGGTGGCAGGATTGATAAGGAGCCCAGGAAAACTGTTATAGGGAGGATATGGGTGAAGTAAAAGGTTAGGCTATTTGATGGTAATGATGTCAGATAATAGCTAAGGTAATTGAGGAAATATGTTTGGTTGCACTACTACGATGCATGACTCCAAGGGCCACTATCACATCATAGCTTCTGTGAATAGCACCCTCTGGAAATGGGCAGTGCCTGGTCTGAAAGGCCATTTCCCAGAGGCCCTGGATCTGGGAAGCCTATTCAGGGTTCAGCTTGGCTTGGAAGGACTTGAGTCTCTCCTATAGACTGACTGGACTGTGGAATCCAAAGCTGACACTGACTACTCAAAAGCAAAGAGCGATACAGGAAATATGAACCATAGTACAATTTCTCCATAATACCAGACCTCAGAAAGCACAGAAAGTGCAAATGCCCACAGAATTCATCAGCCAATGCTCAGTTGCTCCAAGTCACTAGTCCACCTTCACAGAGTCATGGTAATATTACAGTTAAAAGAAGTATTAGGATCATAGATCAAATCCCTCATTTTAGCCTTTCACCAGCAATAATCTACCATTTCCCCCAAACTGTCCCCCGACCACCAATACCAAAACCAACTTCTCTTCTATCAAAGTAGAGAAAGAGAAGATTTAGTTGGGTCTTGACAGCTGTCTTCAAATATGGAAGAGGGCACAATTAGGAAAAATGGGCAAAGCTACAAAGACATAGATTCCACCTTGATGAAAGAAGAGAAGAAACTTCCTGATAGATGATGAAATGAGCTGTCCTGTAAGGTAAGCTAACTGAAAAGATTAAAACAAAGACAGATGAATGGTTGTCTGAGATGTGGTTTAACAGGCTATGGTGCATCTATACACTAATACCACCTTCTTCAAGTACTTAACTCCCACCTCAATTCTGGGGCTGGCCAGTTAGCTCAGTTGGTTAGAGTGTGGTGTTATAAAAGCAAGGTCAGGCCGTCAAGCTGCCAAAAAAAAAAAAAAAAGACTCAATTCTGGCATTATCGCCTTCAAGGGAGAGTCTTCTCTGACATACTCCTCAGGCTGAGTTAATGGCCCCTTCTCTAGGTATCCCCAAGCCCTATGTATGCCTTTTTCATTGCCTTTACCATGCCATACTTTAATTCTCTATTTATATGTCTGTATTTCCCCAAAAAACCAATAGCTTCAGGAGGGCAGAGACCAAACACATTTTATTCCTAACACCTAGAACAGCATCTTATACACATAAGAACTCAATATATGTGCACTAAACTGAATAATAAAAACAATAACTAGGGAACCCCAATCAGGCTAACATCAGACTTTTCATCACACACCCTAAAAGCTAGAAAGGAATGGGATGATGTATTCAAAATACTAAAAGACAAAGATTGCCAGCCAAGAATACTCTACCCTGCAAGGCTGTCCTTCCAAAATGAAGGGCAAATAGTATATTTCTCAGGCAAACAAAAACTGCGGGAGTTCACCACCACACGACCACCCTTACAAGAAATTCTCAGGGAGTACTGGGTTTGGTTCCTGAAAAATAACTACCATTGCCATAAAAACCCAAGTAAAATCAAAACCCACTAGTATATTAAAAATGACAATCATGAAAAGAAAACAAACAAATAAAAACAATAACTAAAATGTATTGAGCACTCACCATGTGCCTGTCATTGTTCAGAGCACATTACGTATTTTAGCTAATTTAATTCTCACAACAACCCTGTGCAATTGGTGTTATTACTCTCCCCAATTAATTGAAGTTAAATAACTTCTCCAAGACTGCCAACCCAAACAAATATAATATCTAAGGTTACTTTTTTTTTTTTCCTTTTTGTCTTTTTTTACTGACCGGTAACGGGATTGCAACCCTCGGTGTCGCGCCCGTACCGGGGACCGGCAATGGGATCGCAACCCTCAGTGTTGCGCCCGCACCGCGCTCAGCCAGTGAGCAGGAACCAGTCTCCACATGGGATCCGAACCCTCGGCGGGAGCGCCACCGCGCTCCCAAGTGGCGCACTCTCCAGTGCGCCACCGGGCCGGCCCTCTAAGGTTACTTTTAACCGTAGATTACGTTTTTCTTATTTCTCGTACTTCAGGGATAAATGGTTCTTTTTATCTACTTTTCTCCCTTAATCTGACTTCAACTTTTTGATGTAGAGCTCTAAGTACATGAATAAGGAGAAGTGCTGCCCACATATCCTTTTGCTGCTTCCTGAGTTTACCTTGGGGAGAAGGCAGCTGCAATTTGTCTGTGATCACTTGTGATAGCACGGAACCAGTATCTTTGTAAGTACAGAATCTGGTGGTCCCACTAGAGCTCTTAGTAGAACAGATTGCAAATCGATGGAAGAGGACAAAGTCCCCTCCATGGCAACTCCCACAGCGGCAGGCCAAATCTTGGAGAAAACAGGCACATTCAAGGTGCAGAGCTATCTGTTGTTCTTTGGGCCACAGCTCCCAAGCAGCTTCCCGTAATAGAGGCACTCCAAATTCCAGCACCTCAGTTTGAAGTAGGAATAGTTCCTCTTGTAGCCTAAGAGAGGCTGAACCAAAATCTGAAATTTAGGAAAATCTAAGTGAGAGTCTTCCTTAAAATCCTTTTATGCCACAATGTGGCAAACTCCCAAGCACATGGCTACCAGTTTATAAGAAAATTTTATTTACAACTCTTGGTTGGTATTACTGCCTTCTTTGTGTAAAGAATTTTGCACCAATTTGAGAGTGATATTGACCATATTTAGCATAAAGTACAACAGGGAAGAAATGATCAGTGGGTACAGAAGTACACTGGGAGTATTTATTAATTGTTCTGCCTAAACTGAGTTTTTTTAAACTTCAAATTATTATAAACGTCAAATTACCAGAAAGACTCTGTTCAAATACAGGGCCTAAACATATTTCAAAGTCAAAGGGAAATTACCTGTGGATTATGTGTACTTTGGGTAGTCCACACTACAATTTTATTATTTTATGTGGAGAATTTAAGATTGCAAGCTATTTAATTTATATCTTGCTTGGTTCGTGTCTGTTTCAATATCATGTGTTTATGTTTCTTGTGAATTTCTAAAATTAGGGATGGTTTATCCTTTTTTTCTCATTATTTGCACCTAGAAGCCAATAAGAAATTATGGCAATATTTTCTGAGCCAAAAAATCAAAATGAAAATACTAACACACAGGTTAACAAGGAGCTGGAATTCTTGAAATTAAGAACATTCTGAAAAATACAGGATTTTTGACTATAACCATGGCTCCATTGTTTAAATGATCATTTTCTTCCTGTTTATTAGCCATATGTTTAAGAGAGAGGCCCTTGATACATGATATTGATAGTCTTTCTGCACATAGAAACCCCCACTGGGGCATTCTGTTTAGACCTGAGAACAAGGGAGCACTCCTTCCTCACCTGACTTTTTCTTCTTCTCTTTGGTTTGATCAATGATATGGATAGAGGAAGGCACTAATATGGGCTCAGCAGGAAGCTCTTGGCTCTTGTTGAACCAGTGGAGCACATGTATATCTACAAGAGCCCTCAACACCTGAAGTAGCTTATTTTTATCCCAGCAAGGCAGGAGGTGCTGCAGCAGATCTCTACGGAAGGAGTGACCAATGATTGCAGCACACTTGACCAGCAACTGTTCCTCTGAGCTCAGTTGATCCAGTTGGTTTACTGCTATTTCTGCCCAAAAAAAAAAAAATCAGCAATAAACAAGGTTTCTACAAACCTAGTGCCTTGGGTTGAATGTCCCCCCAAAACTTAGTCCCCATTGTGACAGTGTAAAGAAGGTGGGAAGTCCTAGTATGGTAATTGAAAGGTGTGGCCTTGAAGAGGTGATTAGATTTGTAGGACAAGCCATAGTGAATGGATTAAAAATGGTGGTCAGGGTTGTGGTTCTGAGGGCTTTAAAAGAAGAGATAGGAGAGTCTGTCTCTCTGCTCCACCATTTTCTGTCACGTGAGACCCCTGAGTTACTGTCACCACCACCAAGGCCTTCACCAGCTGTGTTCCCTGGACTTTGGACTTCCCAGCCTCAGAAACTATATCTCTCTGCTCCACCATTTTCTGTCACGTGAGACCCCTGAGTTACTGTCACCACCACCAAGGCCTTCACCAGCTGTGTTCCCTGGACTTTGGACTTCCCAGCCTCAGAAACTATAAGCAATAAATTTGTTTTCTTACAAATTACCCAGTTCTGTGTATTTTGTTATAAGCAACAGAAATGAACTAATACACCTAGAATACCTTATATTGACAATTTGTCCATCTTTTTTTTCACAAAAAATGTTTCCTTTTTGTTCACCCCATCTACTGCCTTGCCTTACTCCTCCCTTCTCCATTCAGCCAAATCTTTTGAGAGAGCCTTATCTCCATGTCCTCATTTCCCATTCGCTGTTCAACCAACAACAAAGACTACTGAAACTGTTCTCCCCGTGGTCACCAAAACCTTTTGTTGGTAGCCCCCAAACTGTGCTCTGAATCACTAAGCTACACTAATCCTTACCATTTTCATGATCTATTAGTACCTCTATTAGTATCTCTTTCTTCTAGCTTGTAGGCCAGGCTTCCTGATTACAGATCCCTGATAATTGTAAAGATCTTAATTAACATCAAATCTCTCCATATTCTGACCTAAACATTAAAGTAGTCAATATTAAACCAGTAAGTCACCAAGCCCCAAACCTTGGAATAATCCTAAACCTTTTCCTGTACCTCACAACCTGCTGGTCACCCACTGTCCTCCTTCTAAATGTCTCTTAAATATGTTTTCTACTAAACAATTTTAGTCAAGTAGTCATTTTCACTTGGATCACTACAATACTCTGTACTGCACATGTCCAACTTCCTTTCATTCTTATTCCAATAATATATTAACTAGTGGCAGAATTATATATCTAAAGTGCAAATATAATTATGTCAGTCCTCCTCTTAAATACTTTTATAACTTACATAGCCTTTTAAAATCTAGCTTTTGTCTTTCATTTAGCCCAAGGCTTTGGTGAGCTACACATTTTAGCTTGTGAATTAACAGACTTTTGTTCCTTCTCTGACAATGTTGACCTTGGGTTAATTTTTGAGCTGTTGTGTAGGATCCTGATAAAATTAGATCAGCTGTGTAACCAGATAACTTTGTTTATGCTAAGAATGACCTCTGAGTGGGGAACTTAATTTGGACTGGGAAAACTGTGAATGAGCTGGTGGTAAGCCACAGCTCTGCGCTTCCTTGTGTGTAGTAATTCTTGTAATAGGTCATGGCTGAAAGCAATACCTATTGGGCTGTTATAAGAGATAGTAGTTCCTAGTTGGGACATGGGGCTTCTAAGAAGTCATGCATTATGGTCTCATTCCCCCACACCTGAGCTATTACTTGAGACTCCATGTTAACTGCAGTGAGGGCTCCCAGTGAAGAAAACTGCCTGCTACTGTCCTACTAGCATGTTGTATTTCTTTCTAAGAAAAGCCAGTGCCAAGTGTGGCCGATCATAGTTATATGAATGTAAACTTTCTAATTGGCCCTAAAACCTCTAGAGTGAAGAGCTTATAATAGCTAACATTCATAGAATATTTATTATTTGCCATAATTTATTTCATTTAATCTTTAACCCATGAGAAGCAGCTGTTTTTATCCTCATTTGACTGGTGAGAAGATTAAGGCTTAGATAAGTTAGCTAACTTACCAAAAGTTCCACAGCCAGTAAGTGCAGGAGCCAACAGTGTCCAGGTGTTTCTGACTCCAAAGCCCTGGCTCTTAACTACCACGGTGTTCTGTACTACTGTTTCATGAGCATGTCTTATTTTCATAAAACAAGACCATACTTTATTTGAAGATATGCTTGTTCATTGTAATATTCCTCAAGAAGGTTTTGTATAGTACCTTGCCAATCAAACACTCAAATAGAACATTAAACAAACAAAAAACTCATCTCTAAGAACATACCCCCTTCAACTATGCCTACCCAATTCTAATGGCGTCTTTATTCTTTATCTCATTAATCATTATAAACTTACTTTGCACTTAAAAAAATAATAATTTATTTATTTGGCAGCTGGCCAGTATGGGGATCCAAACTCTTGATGTCTGGTGTTACAAAGCTGTGCTCTAACCAACTGAGCTAACTGGCTAGCCCTGACTTTGCACTGTTTTTTTATTAAACTCTTGCTATGTGCATAACTTTATATATTCACTAGCACCATGGGTTTTCTTAAATCTCAGCAACATTACCTCCCTTCCTTACTGTCTCCTCTGGCACAGGAATATATACAAAGGGAAACACAAGACCTAATTCTTATTAAAAAACTGGAAAAGTTTTCTGAGTCATCAGTCAGCCCCAAGAGAACAATAGGCTCACTTAAAGTAAAACATTACTCAAGTTGCATTACAAGTTTTCAAAGGGCTCTTCAGGTGATGGCAAAACTTATTTTTGGAAGGCAGGTTTCTTTTTCAGAAGAAAATAAAGCCAGAATGATAATGAGAGGCCTATACTCAATCACCCACAAAGTTATTAATTGCAATAATGTCTGTAATTGGTTTACTCGAGGTTTTTAAGAAACTTGCCTTTTAACAAAGGTGGGAGAGGCACTGTATCCAAGTTTATACCATCCTTGACTGTGCAGACATAAAGTTCCTGGTCTTCAGAGCTGGCAGGAGAAATACTATACATTGAGGATTTCACGGCACTGGCTGTAGGAAAAGAAGACTATGACTGAGAAAAACATCATGCTCAGTGACTTCAGTTTTAAAGTTACAAAAATAAAAGAATTTAGTAAAAAAACTAAAGGATGAAGATGAACGAAGTGTTTCATGGTTTAAAGTGTTTTGCCCCGCCCGTCCTGCCTATTCTCTAATTTTCTATTATAAACTAACAAAATTTTCTGTGCCATAAGATATCTAACAACTGCTCACTAATCCTGTTCACCTTGTAATAGCCCTTACTTCTATTATATCACGGCTCTAGGATGCCTTTCTGGATTTACACATACTTCTACCTTTTCTTCCTCTCCCAACCCTCCTCTCTTCTCTTATCTGCCACCCAAATCCTCAAGTCATCCTTCTCATCATAACATACAATTCTGGACTCTCATGTTTATAAATCCTATTTTCCTATCCCCAACCTCCTGGGCTGCTCAAAAAGGAACTATTGTAGATTGAATTAAGTAATCTGAAGCAGATATGTAGCATTTTCACCCAACTGCACAATGTTTGCATAATGTGCTTAGCTGGGAAGGCCTAATCTGGTCCACAATGTCAGCAGGGAACAGGTACATGCCTCATAAAGGACAGGTGATGCCATGTTGGAGAATGAACTTCAGCAGCTGGATCCACGTAAAACCCTGGGAAGTTAAGTTTACCTGAGAGGGTCTCCCACTTGCTGTTTTCCTCCTCCTCCTTTTGGAGGTCATGAAAGAGCAGTATGTCCTTAGAAAGAAGGTCCTGGCATAGGACCTCACAATAGAGGGGATTTCCAAAGCACCTGTGGTGAAGGTAGCTGTAGAGAGGTAAGTAGGGGACTGCTGATTAAAGAAGCCTACTTAAGGGGAACCAAGCATAAGAGTATTTCATACTGAGGAATCTTCTTTTGTTAAAGTCAGCTCTTGATGACACACATTAACAGAGGGAAGCAGTAATACAGAAATTTAAAAAAATAATTTCTGACCTGCTTTGAAATGCATTTTGGCAGTAACTTTTCTTTCTCAACTATTTTGCTTCTATTGATGTTAAAAGGAACTAACATCCCTTTGCTAACAGGACTGGCAGAAATTGGCCTGATCATGTATAATTGACACGTTAAGCAAGCCATCCAAGTCCTAACTGTCTTGTGAAAACCTGGGTGGATAGCCCAGAGAGGTGGCTCTTACTAGTTTACGAGGAGACTGCCCCTCTTAAATCTAGTCTTGGGCATCGTCATGGTTGCTAATACCATTCTCTCTCCCAACTCCGGTGAGACCTGAGCCTTCTCATTTATGTTATGGAACTGACTCCTCCCTTAATGAAGTGTCCAGCTAGTCCTAGCCACTCACATCTGCAGCTCTTGGGGGATGCTCACCACCCCCAGCTCCCAACATGCCATTCTCAACAGTGAGGTTGCTGCCAACTTCGAAATGGGCACAAGGATAGCCTGAGAACTCTGCAGGAAGTGCTGGGCCCAGCCACACAGTGTGAAGGTAGGTGTCAATGTCATCACCATGATGATGGGCACACTGGAGAGCAATGTTCCCAAAAACTCCCAGGAAGCTGCATCCATATACTGGGCTTCATCAATGAGGAAAATCAGTGGTGTTTCCCTCACTGCCTGGAAATAACGAAGAAACCATAACATCCTGTTATTAGAAATGAAGTCACCTGGTTTTCAAATCTACTGTGAATTTCCTATCAACAATTTAAATAAAATTTCAACACAGGCTGGAGTTTTTAGAGTAAAATGTATTCTAAGTTCAGGTAATATTTTACTTCATAAATATAAAATATACCCTGTATATCTAATTCCTAAAAATTCTGTACTGAGTTTCTTTGGAAAAGAAAATAATTAAAAAATGAAATAAGCATTAAAATATTCTCCAAATCAAACTTGAAGCTTTCAAATATTTCATTTTGGCAAAGGCTTCATCCTGTGTGGAAAATCATACTACTTTAAAAGAGCAATTTCTAAACCAGGCTGTACATCAGAATCACCTGGGAGTTCTTGCCAACACTACCAATTACCAGGCCACACTCGTGTAGACTTTAAAAAAATATATATTCACTTTTACCCACATTCCCAACTCTCATTCTACTCCCTGCTGCCTCAGGTGACCATTTTAATGTGTTTATTGTATAGCTTTTTGTTTGTATTGTTCTTATAAAATGTGCATTGTTCTTTTGTCAAATAAATTGTTTTTATGTAAATGCTACTGTATTACAGATCTAATTATTTCTCTCTTTTTTTAAAATTCAGGACTGTTTTTAAGATCATTCCATATTGCTGTTTTCATCTATTCCCTTACTTTTTTTTTCCTTTTTGTCTTTTTTCGTGACCAGTAACGGGATCCCAACCCTTGGTGCTGCGCCCGCACCGCGCTCAACCAGTGAGCGGACCGGTCTCTACATGGGATCCGAACCCTCGGCGGGAGCGCCACCACGCTCCCAAGCGCCGCACTCTACCGAGTGCACCACCGGGCCAGCCCTATTCCCTTACTTCTAACTTCTTTATTATTCTCCATCATGTTCATCCATGTGGTCATGCCTACACCTTCCTAGCCTCCACAAATACACACTGCAAAGAACATACTCCTTGGGATATACCCAAGAGTAAAATTGCTGGATCTAGAGGATGCATGTTATCAAAATTTGACTAATTACTTTTAGATTGCTTTCTAGAATGGATACATCAGTTTCTGTGCATACAGATTAAGTTCCTAAATATGTCATTAAGAAACATGATCAGGAAAGAGCCAAGACATTTTCTTGTATGCTATGCTGTGTTGTAGGACGAATCCAAGGTTAAAGATACAAACAATGAAGATCCACAAATAGGCAGGCCAAGAAATGCCTTAATCAAGGCGTGATGTGGATAGATTAAAATGAATATAAAACATCTCCACATATTGACAGTTAATGGTATGTAGCAAAAGTACCCACCTCATGAAGCACTTGAATAAAACACGTTTTAACCTTCTTTTGTCTGGCCAGGTCATCCATGTGTGAAACGTCGAAGGACAAGGGAAACTGATCAGGAAAATTATTATATATTAGCATTCAAAATGACAACCTAATAAAAATATGCAGGTTTTCCAAAGGGAGTTCTTAGAAAACCTGCATATACTATTCTATTTTGACTGAGAATAGGTTTCTGCATACTTGGGCATAGAGTTACAAGGGCCAATCCCACTAATGTTCAGAGGATGAGATTTAGTTTACTAAGGATTAGAGACAGATATCTATCTCCTTTCTCTACCAGACTCTGGAAAACCCTTAAAGGATTATGAGTAAGGAGTAATTTACAAGTTGGACTTAGCAATGTCACTTTGGGCAGCTCCAGTATCCCAGTTATGCCAAGAATATCAGGATGAATCTGTACATGAGACTTGCCAAAAAGAGATGCAGTAGACATTGCCTAACATTGTTTCCTGTGGTAAGCTGAGGCACATGAGCTACCACAGACCTAACAGCCAAAGTGAGATTACTGCTACGCCACATTAGCAAGGGCAGAGCACCAAGCAAAGCCCATCTTAAGAGAGGGCTATGCTGAAGGAATTGGACAGATTTCAGTGTTCTCTATTTTCCATTAAATACCATACTCTGCAGGCTGGGTAGATTAGAAGTGATGGAAGATGAATAAATGGAATTGTGGACCAGGGAATTTTTAGCCTTCAGTCTGTTGGGCACCAAATAAACACAGACCACTGGAAGCTTTTGAGGTTCTGATGCTGGCTCAAGTGATATATTCCATGGCTAGGGAAGAGGAAGGTAGGGTTACAGAATAAAAAACTGCAATTGACTCAAGAACACATAGATCTAATTCCTGGGGATATGTTACTGGTTAGGATCAACTTAATTTATTTAGCACTTTAAAATTTACAATGTATTCTCTTATATGCTACCTCCTTTAAGATTTATGCAAAGACCATACGAAGTACTATAATCGTCATTTCACAGATGAAAAAACTGACTAAGAGAGGCTAAGTGATTTGCTGCAGGACATTCAACTAGCAAATGTCAGAGTCAATCCTAGAATCCACTCACCTTAAAAAGGAGAAATATTGAGTTTTGGTGTCAGAGGGAATTCATATCTCAACCTTCCCATTACTATGTGTTCTTAGTGTGTGTGTGTTGTGTATATATACGTATGTGTGTGTATATGTATTGAATCATTATCTTTACATACCAGTATGTAAAGTTTATACCCACACACACACACACACACAGTATGTGTGTGTATATGTATTGAATCATTATCTTTACATACCAGTATGTAAAGTTTATACCCCCCCCCCACACACACACACACACACACACACACACACATATAAATATCCATATCCTAATTGTACATTGTATATATCTCCTAAGAGTATTGGATTAGAATAGACAATCCTTGACTATCCATAGAAAATAACAGTAACCCAATTCAGAAAGCCACTGCCTTCATTACCTTCACAAAGAAGAGGTCATTAAAAAGGCAGTGAAGTGGTTCTTCCACCATCCCACGGAGCTGTCTGTGTAGGTACTCTTGCCGGTAATAGGCTGGGCATGTATCAATCTCAAAGAAGATGGCCATGAGGGTCTGGATGGCATAGAAGCACTGCTTGGAATCTGCTTCTTTCAGCTTCAATGGCAACACCCTGGTGAATGTTACTATGGTCACTGGGAGTTCACTGACCCACACAGAGTTTACCTACTCGACCCAGTCCAAGGATGCTGGGCCTAATGACACAAGAGTCTCTACAACAAGGGGAAAAAGCCCCCAAAGAAGTAGGCTCTGAATAAGTCAGAAAGCAGGAGTCTTTACCTATGTCCTTTCTTCTGGGCCAGGAAGTTTATTTCAGCCAAGAGCTGGCTTTTTCCATAGCCTTTTCCACCTTCATATAGAACTGCTTGTCCCTTCTTTTGGTGCGAACACCCCCACCATGCCATTTGGAAGGCTTTCAGTTCTTTCTCCCGATCTGTAGAGAGACAGGAAGCACCTAACAATCCTGTGATTTTAGTAGATACTCTACTTATTTGAACTAATTTGCAAAGCTATTTCTCAGAATGGCTTTTTTCTTTCAGAATCTCTAGCAGAATCCCATTCTTTGACAGGGCTTCACATCTCTTTCTAGAAAATCAACTCTGGACTATACGGAAATGTGTACTGATCTTGAGGGTTTGTTCCAGAGACTAAGTAATAACCCTTAGAACAATAAAGCATCACATGGACATGGGAGCTACTATATCTTTAGTCTTTTTAAACAATTTCCATAATAATTTAGTCTTCAAAGTCTGTCACTGCTATGTAAAAATAATGAATCAATACATGTAAATTAAAATAAATATAAAAATAGGGAATATAAATGTGGGTGGCAACAGTCTTGGTGCTATCTTCAATGTTCTAAGGACAAGGACTTTCTCTCAAAAGATGATCCACAGCAAGTCGTTCAGACCTCAATAGCTGAATTTTGACTTATAAAGATTCTTACTAAATGTTGGGACTTCTCAGGCAAAGTGATAGGACTCCACCTGAAATCTGAACATTCAATATGGAAAAGAAATGATAAGTTATCTTCAAAACAAATATAAATTCACTAAGAAGTTTGTTCTCTATTTTTTAATAAATTTTAAAAGCATTTAGTCTTGCTGTCTGTTTTGTTTTCAAAATCATATTTAGTCAACTACAGCTGAAAAATATGATTTAAGTTAAACAAGAAAACTTACCTAAAAAAGGATAATTTTTATTTCTTTCTCTGGCCTGATATCTCTTCCCAAACATTCTGGGAAAAAGAACACAGGGAAATGTGTGTCTTAAAAATAGATACAGGAATAATTGTCCTCATAAGCAAGTACTTTGAAATAACTAAAGAGGTACAGAGTTCTGTATAAAAGGGTTTTTATAAATTAAAAATCGGTGAAGAGAGGGAGTGGAGAAGTATTACCGATTGTTCCAAGCTCAGGGAAGTAAATAAATTGTAAAGTACACAAAGAAAAAAGAACAAAGAACATCTCAATTACTGACCTATTGCTATTCTCTTCTTGTTGCTGAACAAGCAGTTCACTGAGGAACTAGCTGAAGAGCTAAACATAAATGCTAAAAATCTCAGACACTAACCCTCCACAGTGTTTCTTATTCCAGCATACCAGTACTAGCAGCATTTTTTCCTCCTGATTTCATACAGTCAAAAACTTACTATTCCTCTGTCCTGATTCTCTAAGAGATGAGAATGAACTGTCACACAATGATACTCACATACATCTTCTATGGCCAAGATATTCATACATCTTCCCTGGGTTGGAGATGTTTTTCATCATTTTCTCTGGGAGTTTCTTGAAGTTGTAAGCAGGTAGCATGGATCTTAGATATGTTACCTCATCACAGGACACCAAACCTGGATAAGCAGTTATCATTCTTGTCACGAGGCTCACTTTCGGGCCAATAACTATGTCAGGGGGACAGCAAAGAAAAGAGTGGAGAATTTTTGGACCACCTTCTCCACCTTCATCCCTTAAGTCACAGAGCTAACAGTCCAATGTCCTATTCTACCTGTATATTCGTGTCTTGCTACTGCCCCAACCATGCCACAGAACACTGGTCCATTGGTGATACTGATGGAAACAAGCCTGGGGGTCAGAAAAGCAACAATGGGTAAATACACAGCCAGAAGCCTCCAAGTCAGGCACTGGCTCTGCCTCTCCCTAGATCCAGAAGTCTAGTTTTCAGAGCTCAGAATGGAAGAGGCCAGAGGTTGCTGTCAGTCTATATCACATGATGGGTACAAAGTACTGAGGGAGACAACCAAAAGGAACAGAATGGTACCTCTACTTTAGGAGTTTTAGTTGGGGAGGTATTATTAGTAAAAAGATCTAAAAAAATCTTATAACTGTCTGATGCTGTATAGATGCTGTTTGAAGTACTTTCAAATTGATCACCTCAACTGATCCTTTGAGAGATAATTACCTGTATGGTAGGTAAGGCAAATCTTTTAACACCATTTGAGAAAAGTAAAAAACTGGAGAGGTTAATTAACTTTCCCAGAGTTATATAGCAAAAGTGAATAGTAGAGTCAGAATGAGAATCCACGCCTCCTGAATACTAGACCAATGTTATTTCTACTATACCACGCTGCCTTAGATAAAACCCTAAAATGAAAAGTAGATCAACAGATGTTAATACAGGGTTAATGGATCAAATAATGCTAGATTGTCATAGTAAAGGAATAATCACAATGTCAAGACTGCTGATGGAAGGCTTCCTGAAGCAAATTAATCTTTGGGATAAATTTTTTTATGAGTAATTTTTTTCATTCATTTGTGCATGCATACATTCATTCATTCAACAAGCACTGAGGAGTATGCACAGTAACAAGTACTTGGTTGGATGTTTAAAATATTGCCACAACATGGAAGAACCTGGAGAAACTTGTGATGAGTAAAATAAGCAAAGCACAGAGGGATAAATACTGCATGTGCTCACTCATATGTGGGAGCTAAGAGAGAAAGGAAGGAAGGAAAGAAAGACCACAGTAGTGCAGTGGTCTTACAGAGGGAGGGGACATTCCTAGGGCTACAAAGTGGAGTAGGGGGGAGACGAGGAGGGGGAGGGAGGTTGGGGGATAATTGGGTGGGAATATGGAGGGGGAGGGAGGTTGGGGGATAATTGGGTGGGAACATGGGGTACAAAAGTAATTTCTGGTAATGGGTATGCCGCCAGTATGAATCTGGCCCTCACATCATGGGCACAGGGAGGTGACAATTAGCTTTGTATCTCATGAATGTTCTTAAATTAAAAAAAAAAGTCAAATAAAAAAATCCCACCCCGAAGAAGTTCAGTCTGGGGAAAGGGTGGTAAGGATTGCAGGAGGTGAAGAGATTTATATGCCAGCAAGACAAATACTCCATATTAGAGATCAGTACAGCACATTAAAACAGAGCAAACAAAAGGGATGCACTAGCTCATACTGGAGAGTAGCGAAAGTATTCATAAAGAAGAGGACATTTGGTTGGACCTTGAAAGTTGAAGACAATGCTAAAGTGGGCAACAGAATTCTGTCCAATGAGAAAAGGCACACACTTCAAAAAGCCTGGTATGTTGTGAAAAACTAAGTATTTTAAGAGGGTTAGAGCACAGATGGTGTTTGGAGTAGTTAAAGGTAAAAAGTGGTCCTACCTAGGCTAGGGATGAAAAAGTGTTGGAGAGAGGTACAAATTATTCAAAAATAGGGCATACACTATTCTAGGTGAGGCAAAGGCTCAAAGGTGGCAATAAGCAATTCAAAGATAGAGAAAGAAGGTACAATGAGGCATAACTAGTCTCAAGCTAAATAAACAATTTTCAGTGATCAGAGAGAACATGAAAAGTGGCAATATTAGCTAACCCTATTGCCTCCTACACCACTAAAATTCTCCTGCTTTCCTTTAAGGACAGGATTGGGGGCTCTTCCATTCATTCACTGGGCCCACTGTCCCCAGGGTGAGTAAAAGAGACACTCAAGACAAGACCAGGCAGTTGGTTCTGCTGCCACACCAAGAGCAAGACTAAAAATCTTCTAATGTTTCATGATGCTTCCTTTCCCTAAAATGCCCTTTCCCACCTTCTCCAATTGCTGAACTACTTTTCTTCTCAACCTGGCTCAAAAGTTATCTTTATAGTCAAGATTTCTTTGGTACTTCTGGAAGAATTAGCTATATCTTCCCATACCATGTTGTTGCAGCTCCTACAGCATTTTATTCCTGCACTTAAATTTCATTGTATTAAAATCACTCATTTACTGAGCTGAGGAGGTAGTATCTTATTTCTCTTTATGTCCATAGCACAGTGCCTAGCTCATAGCTGTGGTCAAGGAATGTCTACTGAATAAATCTTTTATGAATGCCAGAAACTCAGCTGTCAACAAGACAATAATGAAACAAATAATACTTTTCTCACTTGGTTATTTCTTATTTCTTTCTATTGTATTATTTGTTTCCTCCATTCTACTTGACAGTCCATTTTCCGTTCTTCTTCTAAAAACTTTCTGCATTGATGAAGAATATATTTTTTAAATGAAATATGTAATTACAACTGAAGTATTTCTGGTACTGAAAAATCATAATGATGAAATTCTGAGACTGCATTCCTTAGGTCTCAAAAATATCCTGAAGACAGCACATTCAAGGCATAACAACAACAAGAAAATATCCTGAAGAAATACTCAGGGAATTATGTTCCCTCTAAATGAGGTGAAAATTGAAGGTATTTCTCAGATTAGAAAGAGGAACTTAGAAGACGACCCAAGGTGAAGAGGGCCTTTGAAAAAAGAAGACATGGAAGTTTTGGGTCTAGGTAAGAGATGATGTGATGCAGAGAGGCACTAGCAATGGTATCTGCTTCCAAGGCCACATAAGCACCTCTGAAACTTCAGCATCTGGTTAACATTTCCAAAAGTATGTTCCTCAGAACCCTAGTTCTTTTAGATGTTTATAGGAAATATAAATTTAATATAACATTTATAGGAAATATAAATTTAATATTTATTTAAATATAAATATAAATTTGGGAAATATTGAGTAAAACTAAATATAACAAATTTCTTTACCATAAGACTACTCAGAACCTTTGATATGTTAATATAATCGTAAACCTCTAAAAAGGAAATATAGTTTGTATTACTTCTCAAACATATTTGGCCACAAGAACCTTTTTTTCATGAGTATATTAATGTAGCAGTATTCTACCAAACACACTTTCCGAAACACTAAACTAGTGATTATCTTCAAGGAAAAAAAACCACTGACCTTGAAATCTAGCTTTCAGGTTCTGACATCCATTTGGCTTACCAACATAATCTCTTTGGATCTTAGTTTCTTTAAATTAAGAAGGCTCAGATTAGATGAACTCTAATATCTCATCTAGTTCATAACATCTATTATATTTTAAACTAAATAAGACTGAAATGACCAAGTTAAGGCCTAAGAGTCATTAAGGCATCCTTAATGGCAATGTAAGACAAATGCCACTTAATGCCAAAGAAATGACTATATCTTATACAAGAGTAAGGGCCAAGGGCAAGACCGTTGAAGGCCACAGGTCCATACAAAATTCAAGAAAAGAATAGAGGAGCACTGGGAGGGATGGCCTAGCATATCCATACTGGAGATGAGACTTGGGGGTAGGCTGTAGGAGTATCAACAGATCCCACCAAATCTGAAAGAAGTGTCAACACATATTTGCCTTGGGCTAAGAGTTTCAGTATCTATTAAATAATTGTAGCATCTTTCTTATCTGTAATATTAGGAACTGAACCAGATAACCTCTAAATTCAGTACTAACATTTTATATGTCTCTGCAATTATATCACATTAATAATATATGTGATCCTTTTAGGGGGCATTTGCATTTTACAAGAGGCAGCTGTGGGGTAATGAAACAACATAGGATTTGAAGATCAAAGATCTGGGTTTTATTAGTAGCTCTGCTATATGCTAGTAACTTCTCTTCTGTGGCCTTAGTTTCTTCATGTGTAAAAGAGGGATAACAATTTTCACACTGGTAACATATACTAAAGTATTCTATAAATGTTAGAGCATTATGTACATGTGTGACAATTTTTATTTATTTTGAATAAGTTACAGCAAGCAAACCAATCTTTGACTCAATGTTAACATTGGAAATAACTGTTTTTCAAATTCATTAATGTACATATTTTCCCCATAGCTTTCTACTATAAAAAAAGTCATTTTAGAAATTCCGACCAACTTTATTATAATGCAACTAGTGGCAAAATGGGTTTTTCTATACTTTTTTTGGGGGGGGCGGGCGGGGTGGCTGGCTAGTATGGGGATCTGAGAAAGCATTTTCTTTTCTTCCTCAGCGGCTGGCCAGCCAGTTCAAGAATCCAAACCCATGACCTTGGTGTTACAAGGCTGTGTTCTAGCCAACTGAGCTAATTAGCTACCCCTTTCTACACCTTCATTCGGGCTAGGTTTCTATAGAAGGTGATGGGGGTGGGGTGGATATGGAGGAAGGAGATCAGATCACTGTGAGGCCCAGATTAAACGATGGGATTCTGGGGAAGACCAAGAGTGAAAGCCAAGAAGGAGAGCATTATCCAGTTGTGGTTCCTTCCTATCTAGGTAATTCCCCCACCACTTCTCTCATCTTCCCTCTCAAAGACAAGCAGTCTTTGTTCTGCATCCTTTCCACATATGGGTATATTATTTGCTTTATATGAATTTACACATTTACTTGTTCCTTTGCAATGTTCTTGAATATCTTGCTATGTGTGTTCTGTTCCTCCTCCCTCTTCCCCCTCCTCTCATTAAATGGAAACTTATCTTTATTTCCCCTGGGTATCCAGTACAGAGTTTGGTATCTAGTGATTCCTTTCTTAATAGATCTTTGCTGAATTTCCTTAACCTGTGTTCCCCTCACCCCTGCCCCTTTAGGCAGATTCCCTCGACCCCTGTTATTTGTTACTGCCTCCTACCCTGCCTGAAGATCCCCCTGGACCCTGAGAAGCTCCTCTCTGCCCCACCTTTCTCCTCACTTGGTCTCAGCAAGATTCTCCCTGCAGAAGCTGAAGATGCTGAAAGAGCTTTCCAGGGCATGAGCACACTCATCTGGCTTCTTATCCCCAGGAAGGCCAAAAACACAGAGGAATATGCAACCCTGGGATAGATGACAAAAAAAAAAAGAGAAGTTTACCTGACGAAGGAATATGGCTTGCCTAAACTATACCAACTCCCCTGAATGATGCCAGAACCTATTTTGATTTGTTTTCTGTCGGGAATATAGAATTCTGCAAGATTCATGAAATGGACACTCTAGGCCACAACAACATGGGAATTCTCTTTTTTAAATCTTAACTAACCATTCAAAGATATAAAATTTAAAACATAAGAAAAGTTGAGACCAAGAACTTTTCAAAAATTTAATTTCTAGAGGGTTAGTTAGCTCAGTTGGTTAAAGCATGGTGCTGATGACACCAAGGTCCAGGGTACAGATCCCTGTACAGGCAAACCGTCCAAAAAAAAATGATTTCTGTGTAAACCTTGAGCTAAGTCTATCTGTTCACATTTTCTTTACCTATAACGTCAAATATTAAGATGCTGCTTTTTTTCAAGCTCCTCAATTATCTGAGAAAGATCTGATTACATTTACTTTACTAATAGAGCCAGTAAAAAACATTCTTTATGCTTTCAAAAGAATTTTCAACAGGAATTGAATCAAAAATAATATAGAGAGTAACCCTCAGTAACCCTGAAAATTAAGTTAACTAGAACACACCATTCCTTAGCTAACATTAGTTGAAGTTTTAATGTAATATAGCTTGTTACAAAATAAGTAGCAGGAAATCTGACTTTCGCTTGTGTTTTGTAGGAGATAAAATGGTCATACAAGACTATTATTTCTCACTCACCTTTAATGCGATGTGTCAAGTTCCCTCATACTTACTTTCTCCAAGATAGAGATCCGGCTCAGCTGGCCACCCCCTTTTTCAATGACTGTGGAGATGTGTAAGGCAGCCTCCTGGACAAGATGACACAAATGCAACATCTGTGCTGTCTTGTGGACCTCTAGGCTGACCAAAACCATGGTCACTGTACGTAACTCAGACACATACTCCATAGGTTGGCCTTCATCAATCTGCAAAGACACAGTGAATTACCTTGCCTGTACTGTCAACTCTCAGTATCGTGTTCAGGTATTTTAATTCTATATTTCATAGTGGGTATGAGAAAATAACCTATGGGTGTCAGGCAAAAACTTAAAAGAAAATTCAGATTCGAGAGGTATAGAAGATATACAAACCAGTGCACTTGGAATTAAAAGTCTTTAAACTTAATTCACTGATCAAATTTGTTGGGCTTTTATATTTTCTCTCCAAGAGTTAGTTTGATACGTTCAACTCCATCAGTAATTATATCTCTTACTGAGGGATTTACATATATTCATATATATACGATCAATCAATACATATTAAACAAGCATCTACTCTATACTTTGCTTACAGGTACTAAGTTCTTGAAGGACAAACTGAAAAACAAGCACGGCTTTTGCTTTTTAAGATTGAGAAATTTAACTAAAGGTATAAGACATGTTCATCACAGTAATTACTACCTTGGTGCAGATAGGGAAATCTGCTTGGATTATAATGGGGAACAGGAGATGAACTGGATCAATACAAAAAGGTTGTCATATATAAATGTACACGTATTTACACACACACAGTCTATATAATGATTCAAGAACTAGAAAACAACCTTCTTCAAAAGGTTTTTCATTATGTGCTTCTTCAGCATTTGCTCAAGTGCAGAGTCTGGATCCAATTCCAGTGCAGTTCTTAGAGTCTCTGAGGAAAGGAATACAAACAAAATTTCTCTGGCCATGTAGAAAATTAATCTTTAAAACTTTGAGCTTAGATAGAAAGGACAAAGTAACTTACCAGCACTTGTACGGTAATGTGGCAGATAATCGAGGCACTTGTCAAAATGCTCATCAAAATCAAATGGGTCAATGATTCGCATATCTCTTAACTACAGAAAAGAAACTGCTCAGTTCTGTGCCCATATACAACTTGATTACCACTGGTCCCTTAACAGAGGGGCTGAGGACTCTGTCTCCCTTCTTTACCCTTTATCTTTCCAGCCTTACTGTTCTGCCTCATCTACATGGGAGAATATCCCCAGCCTCCCTCCAGCACAGAGTTCCAAATGTTGTTGGTTTGGTCAGGCAAGATGTAAACACTACCAGAGCACTTCCCTCTATAGTAAGAAGGCCTTTTCAGGACCTGCAAGGTATGGGGCCAGCCTCCTACCTTCACAGCTTCATTCTCCCTCATGATTTCCACTTCAAACATGTACTGTTTACAGAGCTTCCAGCAGTTCCAGGACAGGACAATCTCATTTGTCTGAGCCAAACACAGAGCTAACTGGACATCATCTACATTCTGCCCAATCACCAAGAGGTATTGCTGCTGCTCATCTCCAACAATAACCTGAGAAATCTGACCTGCAGACAGACCTATGCAGAAAAGAGGAGACAAGTGGAGAATAGCCAAACTCAGTTGGGAAACTATGCAAATGGAGGGGTCTGGAATCCCTACATGGCTCTATGCATCATGCCAATCTTGTTATTGGCCTCAGTTGCAGATGTCTTAGGTGAGCTCACCTTTAAAAATAATATCTTGCCCCAGATATCCTTCACTCTTAAATACACCTAGAGATGGACATTCAAACAAGCTTGGGTTGTATGGGAGAAGAAACAAGAGATCCCAGGCCTCCAAGTGTCTTGTCTCTAAATTGCTCATCTAACGGACAGCTAGGCCCTGATATCAGAGAACTCAGGGAGGAGACCAAATTGTTACAGTCAGAAACTGCTACTACAGTGACCACACCATCCCTCCTCACATATAACCAGGACTGAGAAGACAATCAGTATTTTACCAGACATGAGTCTTATTTTACACTTTTATTCTACCTCCTATTTTTCTGGCCGTGGGAGATTTCTTACTGGTTTGCTTGCCAGGGAAAAAGTAATGATAACCAAGAGAAGTCTGCCCTTAGCTAAGCCACCCAATCAAATCTAAAAACCAGGGAAAAACAGTTTTAAAAGAATAGCAAAGACTTATACTTTTAGTCATGATGGAATAACAGGTGGTGAATTTACCCTAATGCCTGAAGCAACTAAGGAACTGGAAAAAAATACATAAAAGGATACTTTTCAAGATACTGGACACCATATAATAAAGGACAATGATCTCTGAGAGATGGAAAACAAATAAGGCAAACCCTTTGACACTCCAGCTAACTGCCTGCAGGGTTTCCAGGCCACATTTCAGGTGCAGCAGCAGACTTCCTGAGTTTAGTAGACAGAGCTGGGAGTCTGAGGAGGCCAAGGTGGCTAGAGTTCACAGGGCACTGTGAAGGGTACTGGAGAGTAGCAAAATATACAAGAGAAAACTCCAGAGATTTGTACTAGGTCCTCCTCAAGTCTTTAGCTGAGTACTGATAAGTGCTTGAATGTTAGGAAATCACCTGAGGCTGGAGAAAGAACACTGTAAAAAATCAGAAGGAACAATCCTTGATATCATACAGGGCTGGGAATGTATTTGTTCCCACTAGCCAGTGTCAAACTTAATTTACAGGATATCAAGGGCAGTATTCAGAAGGGGTTTGCCTCAGGAATGGGGCAAAATTAACCCTACATGAAACACAGTTTAAAAGTAATTCCCAAAAGGATCAAATTAACCATATCCCAGAACTAAGCTCAAGAATATTTATACAAATATTTAGAAAAAAAAAGATAGTACCCAAGGTAAAATTCATAATGTCTGGCACACATCATAAACTACCAAGTAAAGGGGCTGACTTGTTAGCTCAATTGGTTAGAGCATGGTGTTATAACATTAAAGTCAAGTGTTTGGATCTCTATACTGGCTAGCCACCAAAAAAAAAAAAAAATCGGGCATGCAATGAAGAAGGAAAACATGACTCATAATAAGGAGAACAATCAATTAATGGAGCCCAACCCAAAATAACACTGATGACAGAATAGACAAGGACATTAAAAGTGCTATTATACTATATTCCATATATTCAAGGACCTAGAAAAAAGACTGAACAGAGACATGGAAGATAAAGCAAAAACAAAAACAAGACAAATCAAACTCCTAAGGATGGAAACTGCAATGTCTGAGATGAAAAATATACCAGATAGGACCAAAGGAAATTAGACAGCAAAAGAAAAGTTTTGTAAACTTGAAGACATAGTAATAGAAACTATCCAAAATGAAACACAGGGAGAAAAAAGATAGGAAAACAATGAGCACAGTATCAGTGCATTGTGGAGTTGCAAGCAGCCTAATATGTGTGTAAGGAGAGGAGGACAGAAAAAGTTATTTGAAGAAATAATGGTAGAACATTTTCCAAATCTGAAAAACTAAAAACCTACAGTTCCAAAAGCTCACGAACCCCAAGTACAAGAAAAGTGGAGACACATCATAATCAGATTACCTAAAACCAGTGATAAAGAGAATATCTTAAAAATAGCCAGAAGGGTGGAGGGAAAGACATGTTACATACAAAGAAACAAAGATAAAGATAAAAGCAGATTTTCTGTTGGAAACACTGCAAGCTAGAAGACAGTGGAATGGCTTTAATGTAAGAGAGATAAAAACTCCATCAACCTAGAATTCTATACTCAGTAAAAATATCTATCAAACACAGACATGAAATACTTTTTCACACATACAAAAGCTGAACTAACACATTTCCGGCAAATCCACATTATGAGAAATGTTAAAGGAAGTTCTTCAGAGAGACAATAGCAAGTGTTGACAAAGATGTCGAGAAATTGGAAGCTTTACACATTGCTGGTGTGAATGTAAAATTGTACAACAGCTTTGGAAAACAGATTGACAATTTCTTAAAAAGTAAACATAACAGATGACCTAGTCCTTCCACTCCTAGGTGGAAGAGAAATGAGAGCATATATCCATACAAAGAATTGTACACAGATGTTCATAACAGCTTTATTTGTAATAGCCAAAAATTGACAACAGCTCTAATTTCCACCAATACATGAGTGGATAAACAAATTGTAGGATAGCTATACAATAGGATACTACTCAACAATAAAGTGAATGATCTATTGATACATGCTGCAAAATGAATAAATCTCAAAGTAATTATGCTGAATAAAAGTAACCAAAAAAATACATACTGTATAATTCCACATATATAAGATTTTAAAAAATGCAAAACGATATCTAGTGACAAATATTGGTGGTTGCTTAGGGAAGGGGGAAGGGAGTGATGGAGAAAGGTTGTACAAGGAGCACAAGAAAACTTTTATGAGTGATGGATATGTTCATTATCTTGATTATGGTACAGGTTTCAAAAGTGTATAAATATGTACAGTGTTGCTTATCCCTCAATAAAACAAAAAACAAAAGAACCAAAAAGGATCCACAGGACATGAGAGATGCCATATAAAACATCTTATTTCTTAAAAATTGCAGAGAATCTCACTGAGAAGACATATTATTGTTTATTTAATCTGTCTCCTATTTAGATGGATTTTTTAGTCTTTTATTACAAACCATATTGCAACAAATATACATACGACATTTCAGACATGTGCAGGTATACCTATAGGATAAATGTCCAGAACAGGGACTGGTGGGTTAAAGAATAAATGCACGTGTAATCTTGATAAAGATTACCAAATCACCCTCTGTAGAAGTTGTACTATTGTTCTCCATTCCTCACAAATTCACCAACAGAGTGTATTATCCAGCATCTGCCTTTCTGCCTATCTATAGGTAAGAAAGATAACCTCAATGCACTTTCAATTAGCCTTTTTCTTATTATGAGTAAAGTTGACCATTATTTTACATGTTAAAAAAGATATATTTCTTTGTCTATGTACTATTTACTCATGTCCTTTGTCCGTTTTTCTCTTAGAATGCTACTCTTTTCTTGATTTCCAAGGGAAATTCACCCTTTTGTCTACATGCGTAGCAGATATTTTTTCCCAGTTTGTCATTTGTCTTTTGAATTTTTCACAGTACTTTTTTTTTTCCTTCTTCCAATTGGATCACTATTTTAGGAGCTACTACCTATCTTTAGCTGCAGGTCCTGGCCTTCTCTGGTATGGTAGATTCCAAATTTCTCCTGTATCTCCAGACTGCATTTTGCCACCAGGGTAATGATGTCACTCAGTTGACACGGTTCCACTGTCCAGAGTGCCAGGAGCACATTCCCTGCAAAGACACAGGATAGGCTGACAGGGATCAAATATCTAGACTCACTTCGTCCAGGGCAAAGTCCCCATAATGCAGAAAATCAATTTGGTCCAGTGTGGATACCATGCAAGGTGTCAGGCAAAGTTTCTTGACCCTATACATTATGCTAGGCTCAAATACTGCCTTAGATCCTCCAAACCATTCAGTTTATAAAAACATGATTAGGTACAAGTTGAAATGTTCCTAAGGAGATTTTTGGTAATTTTCCCTCCACTAGTATACTAACAGAGGGGGAGGAGTACTAGCAAAGAGGTTCACAAAATGTAAGTTCAAGTTCAAATCTAATTATATGGCTGGTTTTATTAAGGTAAATGAGAAGAAAGGCCAACTCTGGAGCATACAGCTGTTAATGATCCTGAGAATTTTCCAGATAGGAGACTCTTGACTGCTACATCATGCTTAGCTTCTGCTATTAATGACCAAGTTTCTCATCAGTTTTCTTAGGACTTCTTTATAGGAACTTATTTTGTTGTCATTCAATCGAAACAAAATGCAAAGCATATGTGAGCTTAACATGTGCAAAACTTTTCCATGAGACTGGGAGATCATTTGAGGCAGGGACTGTATCTTCCTCATCTTTGTATCCCCAGGGCTTACATACTAAATAATCAAACAATGCTGAATAAACAAATTTGCCAAATTCCACCTAAATATAGTCTTCCTCCCTCACAGACCTTTAAATATTCAGAAAAACTGAAAAATACCTGTGATATTTAGGATATCACCTCCAAAACAGAGAATATCTGAAATCAAGTAAGGAAGAAAGAGGAAAATGAGTCAAAATCAGATATATCAGATCATGGCAGAATCTTATATTGTCCAAAGAATGGCCTACTGAGTTTTTCCTCATATCTTTTCTCGTCTATTTGTTCCCTCCAAGACTCAGGCTCCTTCCTTCCTCCTACCTTCTCCCAAATCTATCTGTACCAGTATACATCTTCTCTAATATGGAAGAAGTACTCCTGCTCTCTTCAAAGCCATCCTTTCTATTTGTGCTATGGATCTTATACCCTCTCACATTCTCAAGGACTTCACTCCCTCCCTTATCTTCTATTGGATCATTCCCATCACTATCTTAAAAATATCTCTCTATATAATCCATCTCTTCTTGACTCTACCTTCTCCTCTTGCTATTAGCTCAATTTTTCTGCTACACTCAAAAAAAAGGAAAAAAAAAACAAACAAACCCACAACTCAAGAGTTGGTTATATACCTTTTTCCTTTCCCTCATCTCCCATTTACTGCCTTTTAAATATTTTCTCTACCATTCTTTTCTCAGTTCACTCCAATCTTACTTCCATCTCCACTTCACTACAATTACCAAGGTCATCAGCAGCATTCATCTTGCTAAATTCAGTGTTTTTCTGACCTCACTGTACTTGACAGCTTTCATTTTCAATCCATCTAGCTGCAGCCTTCTTCCAGATACACTACTTCCCCTTTGGCTTCAGGAACACAATATCCTACCTCACTAGCTGCTTTAGTCTCTTGCAGGTTCTTTCTTGCTAATCATAATCCTCCCCCGGAGTTTCTCAAGCCTCAGTCTAAGGCTCTTCCTCTTTATATACGCTCTCCCCACATGAATTCAATCAGTTCTTATCTTTAAATACTATCTTTATGTCATCAACTCACATTTTCATCTCTAACAGAGATCTATTTCCTGAGCTCCAAGCTCAATCATAGCTACTAACTTGACTTCTCTACTTGAATGATTTATTGGCATCTCAAACCCAGTACATTCAAAACAGAACACTTACTTTTCTTTCTCAAAGCCCAGTCTTTACCATCTTGGTAAGTAACATTATCATCAATTCCGTTATGATAGCCAAAAAACTGAAAGTCCTTTTTCTCACAACTTCCCACTGAAATTCAATCCATCAGCCACTTCTGTTGAACTTGCAAAATATATTTCAAGTTAATCCATCCCCATATAGCTCCATTGACAGATCTCTAAATCAATGGTTTTCAGTCTTGACTGACGTTGGAATTGCCTGTGAAACTTTAAATATCCTTATTCCCAAGCCCATCCCATGCGATTCTGATTTAAATGATCTGGGGTGAAGCCTAGCCATAAAGATTTTTTAAACTCCCCAGGTAGTTATCTAATGTGCAACTGAGGTTGAGATCCACTACCTTAGACTAAATCTTCATCATATTTCCAGGACTGTTCCAACCGCCTCTTCCAGCTTCCACTCTTACAATTTACCCTCCACCAGCAACCTATAATCCAATTGCCATGAGGCAGCTAAAATGAGCTTTAAAAAAATGTAAATTAGATCATATTACTCCCCTGCTAGAACCTTTCAAGTTTCTCTTTGTACAAAAATATATAATTCAAACTCCTTACCATGGACTACAGAGCTTGATAATCTGATAGCTGCCTTCCTCCCACATCACCTCTAGCCACTCTTTACCCTGTTAGCTATGCCCTGGCCCCACTGGCCTGTCAGTTCCTAGAAAATAGCAAGCTTTCTCCTATCTCAGAACTATTGTACGAGTACTTGGCATTCTTATGCCTGAAATGCTCTACGCTATCTTTTCACAAGGTGTTCCCCTCATCCTTCATGTGTTAGCTTAAACACCACCTCCTCAGAGGAGCCTCCTTTGACCACCACTCATACAGAAACTCTCCCTACCCTACAATTATTTTGTTCAGTTATTATCTGTCTCTCCCACTAAAATGGAGACTCTATCATAAGGGCAGGTACTGTGTCTTACTTTCCCCTGTATTTCTAGTACCCAATAGTTCCTGGTATTCAATACATACACAATACATAATTTTTATCTTCTTCATCCAAACCTGATAAGAAGTGAAAAACCTTTTATACTTGTTCCTCAGGGATAAGGGGTGAGTTAAATAATAAAACTCCCAAAGGAGATGCCACAAAGCAATTATTATAGTGAATCTCACAGTGATGGATATAACTGTATGAGACACTGTCCGTAAAGGATGAAAATGTTATGTAAATACTAAAAGGCATAAGACCAGAGTAAATTCTGTTGGGTAGGCCTAACTAAAAAGCTCAAGAGTAGGTTTTTGCCCCCCACCTCCATCAACACCTATTACAGTGCATGTCACAGAGTAGGTACTCAAAACATATTTACTGCACAAATAAGTTTTTTTTCCAGGTTAGGTAAATATCCAAAAGTTTAATACACAGAAAAAATAGAGAAACCACCAATTCCTTCCTCACAGGGTCAAAATGCAATAATATAATGAAAAGGTATTTTGTAAATTATATCTGATATAAACACATGAGGCACATTATTGTTAGAAGAGACAACCTGAGGAATACTTTATTTTGAAATAAAATACAAACGTGCAAAGTAAAAATTAAAATTAGCTTTCTCCTGAATACTCAGTCAACAAGACATGAAATTGGGTAGAATGGCAGATAAAAGCAAAGATCTAGCTTGTCAGTGGCAACCTGAAGAAACCAAAGATGAGTAATGCTAAAGGAATGTGTCTCTAGAACCCATTTTAAAGTACTCCAGACCCCTTTCTCTTACAAACCCTCAGGAGCCCAGTTCCATTCCTCCTTGCTCCCCTACAATGACGACTCACGCTCCACGATGTCACTAATGTAATAACTGAAGATGTGGGCCAGTTTATCCATGTCATGTTCCGACTTGCAGGTCAGACTGAACCTGTCCATTAATGCTGTAAATCCTGACCAACAAAGCAAAAGTTACTGTTAGCTGCAAATCCTCAACTTTTAGGCCCCTTTCCCTCCACACATCAGGCTAAAGGAAACAGATCCCTTTGAGGTGCTAATTCCTTTATCCATTAATGTGGTGTTACTTGGAGAGAACTCAGGGCCAGGCTGGTTGCTGCTGCCTCTGGAAATCCAGGACGGCCGCGCTCTCCGTTGCTAGGGGCTGCAAATGGTGAAGAGTCACCCACAAGCGCCCTTTTTTATCGGAAGCCAGCTACCTCTTTCCTCCCAGTCTGTCAGGTTCCCCAGCCAAGAGAAACTACAGGATTTTCTTCCACGTAAGGGATAAAGAAACCACTGACAAAGGGAATAGATTAAAGCTTTACGAAGAACTCATATGCTGAGGACAGGCACCTTATATTGCCCTTCTTCATATCCATGACACACACACTCCATAAATATTTATTAAATCAAAAAGGCGCTAACGCCTAGAACAATGGCGGGCATATAATTATGGACCCCAAAGAACGAATTAATTGAATGAATAAAATAATTGAACGAAGCAAGAACGTTTATCGAAAAATGCTCGAGGTTGGTTGAAATCTTAGGCCCGGGAAAAAATCCTTTCCCCTGAGTCTCAATTTCATCACCTCTTAAGTGAGTTCAAGGGTTAAGCAGGTTTATCCCAAAAGGTGTCCCCCCACTCTGAAAATGAAGACCCTCAATGTCTCTATGGAGGCCAGGCCTGTAACCGACGCGGCCCTCTGGCTGGCCGGGAGACTGAAGCACCTCCCCTCGCCCTCACCCGTCACGTGGACGCCTAGGAGGACGCCCTGGGCCGTGGCAAGCTCGGGTTTCGATCCGCGGGGCTTCCGGAAGACCAGCAAATCGGGAAGCAGTGCCGCCAACCGGGCTCCCACTGACCACAGAGGCGGCACCACCTCCCGCTCGCCGGTCGCCATGCCGGCGCCGGGGCTGCCCGCCCACCTAGCGGAAGCAGGCCGCTTCGCGGACCAACCAGTCTGCATTAGCGGCAGTGGCGGGGGCCCGCCCACCGACCAATCTGCGCAGGCTTCCTTGGGCCAGCACCAATCGAAAGCCGTCGCGGGCCACCTCCGCCCTTGCAAACTTCGGAGGGGGAGAGGCAAGGGGTGCTTCCACAATGAAGTAGATCATCTGGATAAGTAGTAGTCGTTTCCCCGTATCACCACAGTAGAAAGTTGGGCCATCTCTGAATTTAGTAAGGACAAAACACCGTTAGACTGAAGTTAGTTAATACTGCCAGTCCTTTCCCTTAACTGTTAGTTTCTTCTCTTTTCGCACTCTGCCAGGACAGGTCTATTGGGTTTCATCATGAGTGTTCCCTGGGGTTGTTTTTGTCTAGCTCCTCTTTCCCAGACTTTTGTGTGATCATGGTATACTGGAAGCTGCCAGTCTTTGTTGCTAAGACTTCTGAAGATTATAGGCAGTAACAAGATGAGCATGCTGGAGATTTTTAACAATCAGAAAAGTATTTTTGTCTTGTTTCGTATTCTGTGGAAATAAACCAAAATCTAAAAAGAACATATATACGATCTTTTGGTCTACAACACAATTAATCAAGGCCATTTTAGTGATAACAACAGCAAAAAGGGTTAATGTTACTCACGGAATTACTTCATTACATTCTGATGAACATTTCCAGTAGTAAGACCCAATATCTGTCAGCCCACAGATGACAGAAAATATCTGCTCAGCACAGGAGGGCCAAAAGACATTAAAGGTAGATAAAGCTAAGAGGCCCTGACACTACAAGTTTGACACCGTCCACGGAGATCACATGTCTGTCTACAGAAGTCACAATTTAACATTATAAACATAATCTAGAACCCAGAGGATGCAGACTCCTCAAAAGCCAAATCACTTTTTAGTATTTTTATAAATTTATTTTTAAAAATAACAATTGCAATGACAGATCACCTGTACCTCCTCTACTGCTAGGGGAAAAAACCTTCTAAATAGTTGAGTCCCAAGGAAAATGAAGACATTATCATCAGGCACCCTATAGCCGAAAATGCAGTTGGTCCAGTGGTATAGACACTGACATGTTCAATGTACCCAGTGCAATTAAAATATATACATTTATAATTACCTTACAAAAAAAGGTACTCAAGAAGTGACATAACTATGCATTAAACCAATTATTCATTCATCCATTCACTCTGCATCTGTGAAGTCATCGCCACAATCACAAGAACAAATGAATAAAAGAACTAGTAACAAAGAAAAATCCAAATACCAACCCCCCTGCTCTCACTTCGTGGGCTATTTTGGTGTGCTAAAAATGACCACAATAAAAGGGTCTCTGCATCTGTGAAGTCATCGCCACAATCACAAGAACAAATGAATAAAAGAACTAGTAACAAAGAAAAATCCAAATACCAACCCCCCTGCTCTCACTTCGTGGGCTATTTTGGTGTGCTAAAAATGACACGAACTATCTGAAATGCAAGGACTAAATGACAACTGAAGTATTTAATTTCAAACAAAACAAAGTTCAAACTCACACCCCCAAAATAAATTCAGTAACAAATTGAGGTTGGTATTACCATATACAAACTTACAGACACAAATAAATATTTTAAAACTGTTGGCTTAAGCACTAGAAATTAGGTCCGGGGAATTTCATTCTGAATTCTGCATCTCAGATTCCTAAACTAAGGGATATAAATTCCTCATTCTTTTTAGTAATCTATCATCTGAAAAACCTGGAACTTAGTGAATAAAGTTTTATCTGAAACTCACATGAAAAGCCAGAATTTCCTAGTGAGCTTATCAAAGGGTCAACCCCTCTGACATTTGGCAACCAGTACAGACTACTAGATTCCCAGAACTAGAAAGATATTTCACTGGCTGTTTCCTTCACATAGCTCTGTGTGTCTATTTTTACCATTACAATGATGTCCCTTTGTGACATTTTCTTTAGAGGGTATAATTACTTTTCTGTCTTAATACAGTTCCAGTGAAGTCAAAGCATCAGAAGAATTATTGGGTTTCCTTCTTTATTTCCAGAGAAGGAAGCTGACTCTTCTGAAATACCATTTTAGTTCTCCAAGGGTTCAACATCTAGAAAAGAAATAGATTTCTGAGGCACAACCCATCCGGGGAACTGTGACCCAGTTCCTGACCCTGCAGGTATCTCTATTTCCAGTCTGCAAATTATTTCTACATTATGAATGCAATGTGAAAACCTTTCTGTACAAGGCCTATGGAGAAAGGGGAAAAAAATTGGAAACTGGCACTAAAGAATCAGCTGCCATGGGAAGAATGAGAATGTTCACTCTCTGGGGCCAGCACAAAATGTGGCATGAGTGAAGCCAAAATCCACCTCAGGCTCTGGCAGGTAACCTGAACTATGTCCAGGATGGCATGATTGAAAAGTGCTTTCCAGAAACTGTCAAGAACCATGTCTCAGACTTCTCCCTTTCAGTGCTTATTAAAAGGTTTTAGTGTAAATGTGAATTAGTCTCTTCATCTTAATGACCAATCCCAGGTATCCATCCACTGGAGAATCATGCCCTATGAAAACGCAGGGATATATATACTACTCTCTCTGCCCCCACCTCCTAAGCTGAAATGCACATGAACTCTTCTATTCCCCAAATGCTGTCACAAAGCCTATGATTGAAAATCTCTAGTTTGGCTCTCTGTTTAGATGTTACTACAAACGTCCTCAGCACGCTGATGAAAAGTTCCGTTCTCTACTTAGGAAGGGCAGTCTCAAGGTCCAATACCCTCTAAATTGTATTACAAGTAGCTATAGCAAGAACTTATGGTCCAGATGACCTGTCAACACTGGGAAACAAGCAGATTACAACTTGTCAAAGCTAAAAAAGAGAGATTCAGCAATGTGTATTTTTAGTGCTTGAATCTTTTACCACTCAATCCCCAGAATTAGCTTTTTCTTGGCTGGAGTCCAAAGATATCCAACCTACCATCTGGGCAAACAGAGATTCTTATTATTACCACAGATTAGATGAATGTACCTCAGAGAATTTATTGTTTCCATATCACAAAATGGAACTTCCTTGCATGGAAGCCATCTCTGAATACAAACTGTCTATTCAGTTAGTCAGCCTGAGATCCCCCACCAGAGGGATGGATGCTGTCTAGATTCCATGGGAAGAAGTGGGCTGTGGCTTCCCTGATTGCAGGTTAGGTAGAGAAGGTTGTTCTCCCCTGCTGAAGTGGCTGGCTAACTTCACCAGTCAACATAAGTGCTTCTATACTGCCAGGCTGGCATGTGTCCCTTTGCATCATCCTAATCCATGAAATGTCAATGTCATCAACAGTCTGAAATAGTTCTGACTGAAAAAGTTAGACAGAGGCTTGCAACTTCAATTTGCCAGACATTGCTGCAATTATAATACTGAGCCACTTTTAAAAACTAAGTGGTTTCTGTCCTGTAGAAAAGGTCAGAATGTGATCGTCAGTGTCCCATTGGAAGAGTTGATCAATTTCCTGGAACAGTGGGAAAGAGTGGCGAGGAACATGACCTTGATCAGCTCCACCACATAGCCAGGGGTTAGGACACTCGGATGATCTGTGTCATTGCTTCATCATCAGCTTGGTTTGGATCCTAGAGAAAAAGACAACATAATAATGTTTGAAGTCCTTTGCAAAGCCACAGGGAACTCCTGGCTCTCACTACTTAACCCCAAGGGAATACACACAACTTTGCCAAGTAATTCACAGACCTGTAATGTATTTAAGTCTGCATACACAGTTTAAAATGCAGACCCATTAGGAAAGAGACAATAAACCCTATTCTTTAAAGTATTTAAAGCCTGGCCTGGCCCTCCATCACCAAACTCTCCGGAGTTGATAGTGTACTACATCTCTTTCGTGAGTACCCTGTGTTGTGCTCTACCCTTAAGCATATTCATGTGGCTAAGAAAAAGACCCTGAGAAACGATGTCTTGCTGTATATTTGTGTCACTATTTCCTGATCATCCCATTTAAATACTGAGTTCTTAGCAGGGCTGGAAAGAACATTAGGATGGATACAGTTCAACGCACTCATTTTGTAGATAAACCTGAAGCCCGGATGGGTAAAGTGATTTGCTTGGACTAGAGTCAGAAAGTTAGTCTAGAGTCCAGCGAGGTCTTACTCCCAAATCTCTTGGCTTCCATTTAATCTTCTTTCCACTAAGCTCTGTGTGCTGCTTCTCACTTAAGACCTGCAGTTTTAAGACAAGGATCAGTCCTTGGAAGCTTTTTACAACACTCCACAATAAACATCTTTAGTTTCCCCATACCAAGGTTCTGAAGACTCAGTAGGCAAAAGCTGAAAGATTTCTGGAGGTGGAAGGATACAGCTGGGTCTTGAACAATGAGCAAGAACAATAACTAACATCTACTAAGTGCTCTCCATGCACTAGATATGGTGCTTATGGTGCTAAGTGCGTGCCTAATGCGGATTATTGCATGAAATCCAAACAACATTCCTGTGAAGTATCCAACAGTGTTCCACTTTAAAGATAAAGAAACAGGCTAAAAGAGGCTAAGTAACTTGACCGAGGTCATATTGTTAGCACACAGAATTAGGAGAAGATGGTTCCCGGAACAATGCTATAGCTGACAGTCTACACTCACACACTATATGAATGAATAGCAATGAGAAAGGAGGGCCTCATGTGTGGGGACACTGGGGAAACCTAGTCTGATTGTTGAGAGGGGTATGAGACAAAAGTTGCTAAGATGTCATACAGTAATGGCTTGAGATTCACAGATTGCCAGTTAGCTCAGTTGGTTAGAGTGTGGTGTTGATAACACCAAAGTCAAGGGTTTGGATCCCTATACCAGCAAGCGCCTCCCTTCCACCCCTCGAAAAGAAAAGAAAAAAAAAAAAAAAAAGAAATACTTTGAAATTTGATGCAGTTAAGAAATGAGAAACTAGCATGCATTCTTGAGCAGGACATCGATGTGATAAGAAACACACTATCATTTAAAGATGGATCTGGCAATACTTCATAAGGTCAATTAGAGAAGACTGGAGAACAATTTAGAGGATACTGCAATAGTGCAGGTGGAATGTGATGTTCATATAGAATAAAATATAAGTAAACAAGGGGAATCAATTAACCCAATAAACATTTACTGAGTGCTTATTCAGAACTGGACACTATGCTAAGTTCAATAAATAAAACAAAGAACACAACAATCCTCTGTCCTCTACACAACTTACATAGTGAGGTAAACAATCTTGAACAATTAAACAAATAAAACAATTTGATTATTATTACACTCTAAAGAAAAGAAAGATGTCATATGAAATACTGAAATAGAAGAGACCTACCCTTCTATTATACAGGATAGGGTGGACTAGGGATGGCCTCTCAAATTTAAACCAAGACTTAAAAGATAAGATAGCCATGAAAAAGATAAGAGTGAAAAGCATTACAGACTGCAAATTTTTTTTCCCCCTTTTTGTCTTTTTTTACTGACCGGTAACGGGATCGCAACCCTCGGTGTTGTGCCCGCACCGCGCTCAGCCAGTGAGCGGGAACCGGTCTCCACATGGGATCCGAACCCTCAGCGGGAGCGCCGCCACACTCCCAAGCAGCACACTCTCCAGTGCGCCACCGGGCCAGCCCCACAGACTGCAAATTTTAAGGACAAAGGCAGGAGCCAGATCAATGAACAGTGAGCAAGAGCAAAGAGAACAAGAAGCAGGAGGATACGAAGCTACAGGTGGACAGGAGCCACAGCATGCACGGCCTTGATCACCATGGTAAGCACTCTGGATTTCAGTCCAAGTACAAATGGGAGACGGTTGTGGTTGAAGAAGCTTAAGCAGAACAGTGATGTAATACAATATATATTTTAAAAAGGGAGACCAGTGAGGCAGCTGTTTTATTAATCCAAGTCAAAAAGGAGAGGATTAGACCAGGCTGACATCTGCTAAAAGAGGAAAAAAACAAACCAATCCAAATTATATTTTAGAAACAAAACCAAGAGGACTTCTTCAAGTGTTGGACAGTTCTAGCTTTAGTAACTGGTTTAGAGGCGAAATAAACAAATCAAGAGTTCTGTTTTGGATATACTCAGAAATTAGTGGAATTACATGTATGAGTGGAATTAGTGGAATTACATGTATGAGGCAGTATAGTACAGAGTTAGAGTAAATTTTGGAATTATACTACCTAGGCTTGAATTTCAGTTGCATCACTTTATTAAGTATTTTACTTTAGGCAAATTATTTAACCTCTCTAACCCTTAGATTCAATTGTAAAATGAAGATAATTCTCATCTCATGGGGCTTTAGGTTGCTGTAAAGATTCAATGAATAAAAAAATGTTTATAAAAGTGCTTAACATAATGTCTGTGACACAAGTGTTAACTGCTGCTGCAGCTACTACTATTACACTAAAAGACAATAAACCTTGTTCCTTGAAAATTAAGAAAATTGAGAATTTCAAGAAGGAATTAATAGTAATAACTTGGAAAGATGAGGGGGGAAGAAAAGGCCACTGATCAAAGACTTTTAGTGCTTTAAGACCAAAGAGAACCTAAGAGACACAATGTTGCATCCAGTTTCCAGAATGTGATTAGTCCCTCAGTGTGAAAATAGCAAGAGGACACTGCTGAAGGCTTCAAACCAAGAAAATACAAGGCAATAAAAAGAACGAAGGGTATAAGTCTTCTCACCTGCATATGGGGACTATCCTTTACCTTTGGAGAGAAAAATCGTCCACCTTCACCACGCTTCCGTGCCATGGCATGACGGTGCCGAGACTCATGCAGGTATTTCTAAAACAAGAGAAATAAAACCATTTGACTACAAGCCACAATCAGCATAGTTATTCAGTGCACAAATTCCATCCTCAAAAGTTTAAGACAGCTGTGATCAAAGCCACAAGGGATAACTATGACTTTGAATTATGAAAAAAGCTCTGGAGAAAATACTTCATTAGTAAGTGAATAAGACAGCAGCTAACCATATATAACTACCATAACAATGTGAATGCTAAGTGAATTAAAAAACAAAAGTAAGGTAGAGATCACTACCTACCCTTCCTCTACATATCCTCCCATTTTGCTTTAATAACAGACCAAATTTTAGTTGGGCAAATGGCTGCTCAGTAAAAAAAGACTGCATTTCCTAGCTTTATTTGCAGGTAAGTGTGACCAGGTAACTAAATTACAGCTAATGAGATATATGGAACTTCTTGAAAGTTTCCCTGAAAGAGAGGATGCCTTTCTTGTTCTTTGCTCCTAGGCTGGAGCCCAAGCAGCTATCTTAGACTATGAAAAGCACACTAAGAACAACAGAACAGTAAGACAGGAGAATGGGTCTTAAGAACCACAGAAATGTGCTACCAGTCCAGGACAATTTATATGTGGAATTCTTTTAAGTAAGAAAAAATAAAATAAAATCTTGTTTAAGCCACTGTTTTTTTGTTGTTGTTGTTACACTTGAAGCTGCATACAGCAATAACAAATGCTAATTCTTACAAAAGATAACAAGTATCCAACCTCAATTGTTCGGAAGGTACACAAGGAAAGAAACCATACCAAAGGTAATTTCAAAAGTAGAACCCTGCTGTTCTCTTCCTGTGTACTTCCCAATGTTATACACACCCTTCTTTCCTTTGGAATTTTCCCTTCTGCCTCTAGTTTGGCCCGGGCTTGCCTTCTCTTAAGAATACGGTGGTACTGTTTGGCATTCACATAGAGAGGCTCTTCTTCAAGCATCTCTGCTCCAGGTAGAGGGATTCTTTGAATAGCAGGTACAGAGCCTGCTCCAGGCACCATCTGTGTAAAGAGGAAACCAGAGTTTATTAGTGGCACGGATTATGGACAAAGAAAACAGTTTCTTGGTCCCTGTTAATCTATTTTTTTCTAAATGTCACACACACAAAACTTTCATGGGGTATCTGGTTAAATGCAGATCCCTGAAGAACATTTATACTAAAGGTCTGAACTTTAAACAAACATCCCAGATCACTAGGTCATAGGGGGTTGAGGGGCCACTCAGAAATGACATATCCATGCCCAAATTCAAGTCCACTCACGGCTCCAATCCCTAGGTATGTCTGCTGCCATCTAATGGTCAGAAACAGCAGTCATAAGACAATAAAACAGCACAAAGGAATAAAGGTACAGATTGACTATGTGGTACTGAATGCCTATATTTATAGAAATAATTTAATTAAATAGTTAACTTACTATGTGATTCATCCTAATTCTTCTAGAAAAACAAAGAAAACAAATAAACAAAGCACTGTACTATATGTATAAGGAAACAAGTAACAGAGAGTCCTATAACCCATACCCTTCACAACCACTTTGAATGATTGTATGGATTCTTCTGGCAGCTTTCTCCACCTCTGTGTGGACTCCTACTACTCATTCTTAATTTATACATTTTAGGAACTGTGCACTAACATCCTGTTTTGACATATGAGGATCTAGCTTTCACTCACAGCAGCCAACTCTCTTTCCCTATCTTCTCAATATATTTATATGACACATTTTTTTCATTTCTCTATTGATTACAACCTTTCTAATTTTTAGCTCATTTCTTGTTTTATCCACCACGGGCAATATATTTTCCACTTCTCAAAGATTAGTGGCCTACCCTTCCCTTCATTATTTGAATTCTGAATAGTATTACATAAAATCAGATATTTACACCTGTTTATCCATTCCTATATCTCCAGCACCTAGAATAGTCCCTGGCACACAGTAGGTGCTCAGAATAAATTATAGTTTGTCATGTTACCATAAAAGTAGATCACTGTAAGTGCCCTAAGGATCGATCTCAATCCCAAGAGGCCAACACTATAAACAAGTTTTATGAGAGACATCAAGTTGCAAGTTCAAGAAATTTCAAAGACAAAGATATACATGGAAACTACATTACATGAGAACAGAAACCTGAAGAATCAATTTTCTTACCATGACCATCCCTCCTGAATTGACCACATTGCCTGCCACTGGCAGCGTCACAGTAACAGTCCCTTGCCCACTGCTGGTTGTGTTGGTGTTAGCTCCCGTCTGAACAATCTGTGCTCCTGCCAAACTGGCTGCTGGGATGGTGATCATGCCTGAAACAGGGACTGTAACTTTAAGAAAACAAAACATAAAACAAACAAAAAACAGGCACACAGAACAGAAAGAAGGGA